>NC_086014.1:5081068-5098568 GCF_030014385.1 Trichomycterus rosablanca
AGACAGACAGACAGACAGACAGACAGTCACACATAGTCAAATAGACAGACAGACAGACTACCAGAGACATAAATAGATACTTTATTAATGGGATGGGGTGTGTTATGCAGACATGACATTGTTTAAAGTGCTTATATGTCATTCCTCACGTACACAAAGTTTATAGCACTAGCTTAAATAAAAGTAAGCTCCCTATCCACAAACCACACTACACACACCAAACACACACCAAACACACACTACACACACCAAACACACACTAAACACACACTAGATGTTAATGGTGAGAGCCTCTATTCATGTTTGTGTTTAATAATTAGATGGCTGGATTGAATAATTAGAAGGGGTGTCCAAATACCTTTGTCCATACAGTGTATTCAAATTCATCAAACCAGGTCTTTATGTGCTTTGTTTTGTGCACAAACTACAGCCATGCTGGACCAGGAAGTGATCTGCTGCCACACCAAGCATGTGACATAATAATTTCACACACCTGTCAGGAGTGGGCGTGGCTTAATCACCTGAACTCTTCATAATAAGAGGTGCTGATGTATTTTTGACCATATAGAATAGATCATTTATTGCTGTGCACAGTTTGTCAGCCCTCTTCTACCAATACCAGTGTATTCATAATTTCTGATGAGTACAGATCCTCAACATGTTACCAATGCTGTTATTTTTTGTGCCGTTAGCATTAATGGCTGGTCGGTTCGCTAGCCTGAACAAAACACTGAGTGATACAATAATGCTGAATGGTATTTTCATTTAAATAAAATGTTAGCTGGTGGACAAAATCAATTATTAATAATAATAATAATAACTAGAGATTGCATTATAATAATATTAATAATAAAAACAATAAGTATTATAATTGTAATAATAGTGATAATAATAATATCTATAATAATAATAATAATAATATATAAATAATAATGATAATAATAATAATAATAAATGTATTCATATTATTAATATTAATAATATTAATATCGTGAATAATAATATTAATAAAGATATTTATATTATTAATATTAATAATATTAATAATGTGAATAATAACAATACTAATATTAATAACAATAATAATAATAATAATAAAGGCATTTAGATTATTAATATTAATAATATTAATAATACTATTAATAATAATAATAATGATAATAATAACAATAATAATAATAATAGTATTTATATTAATAATAATTATTATTATAATACAGGTATTTATAATAATAATAATAATGGCGTTTATATTATTAATAATAATAATAATTATTATTATTATTATTATAAAGGTATTTACAATAATAATAATAATGGCGTTTATATTAATAATAATAAGAAGAAGAAGAAGGAACGATGGCTCGGTGGGTAGCACTGAAGGTCACCAAGAAGGTCCTGAGTTTGATTCCCAAGTACAGCGGTCTGAGTCCTTTCTGTGTGGAGTTTGCATGTTCTCCCCGTGTCTGTGTGGGTTTCCTCCGGAAGCTCCGGTTTCCTCCCACAGTCTAACAACATGCAAATTAGGTTAACTGGAGATACTTACACTATAGGTATGTGTGTGTGTAATGCTGTTGTGGTGGAGGTTCGATTCGCCGTTCGTCACACGTCGTGAGTTCTGAGGTGCACTCTGTTCCTGTAGCTAGCATTAAAGAAGAATCAAAGCCTCTGTTCATAAATAATAAGTAAAACACACGGCATTAAATATTTCTGAGACCTGTTCTTAGCAGATCCGCCGCAGGCACTGCCACTGCCTCAAACCTGCAGTGTTACAGCTCGTAATGAATAAACACTGAGATCTGTCGAAAATACTGAATAATGTGATCTGAGCTACACCTACTACACATATGTACTTTGTGGGTATACAATAACTGACTGTAGTCCATCTGTTGCCCTGTACACTTTGTAAATCAAAAGGCATCCCTATTGGAACCCTATGGACCAGATGTTATTTGGTGTCGTTAACCATTCTCGGCACTGCAGTGGCGCATGTGTATCAGTGTACTGGTGCATTAGTGGTTTTTACACAGCAACCAGGGTTTTTACACAGCATTTGAAGACCACACCCACTTAGCCCGGGCATCCCGCACACGCTGGCCAATTAGTGCCAATTGTGCCTGTTAGAAGGCGCCCAGCCGACCGGTGCCAGCGCCGAGTTTCGAAACCAGGGTGTTCAGAATCTGGGCGCTGGTGTGCTAGTGGAATATCCCACTGCACCACCTGGGCGCCTAATTTAAGCATAGCCAATCCACTACATTGGGGACCCTGATGGCATCCAAGGAGGGTGTATATTCGCCTGACACACACACTCCCTCCACCAATCCCATTTTATTCGCCTATACTTCGGTTTATTTGCGTGTGGAGAGCCGCGCCCTAATCTCTGCCCTCCTCCACTTTCTGTACAGGTCCTTACACAGTGTCGATCATGCCACCCCTTAGTCCAGTCTTTCCCACCCAACAGACTGGAAGCCAATTGTAGCAGACCGGTAGCAGAGTCGAGATTCGAATCTCGGCGCTGGTGTGCTAATGGAATATCCCGCTGCCCCACCTGGGCGCCTTTTCCTCCACCAATTCCTTCTTATTCGCCCATACTTTGGTTTATTTGCGTGTGAGGTCGGCTTAACGTACGAGCAGCCACGCCCCGATCTATGTGCACTTCCACTTTCTGTACAGGCAGCCTGGGCAATCAAGGTCCTTACACAGCATCGATAATGCCACTCCTTATTCCGGTCTTTCCCACACAGCAGACTGGAAGAGGGCGCACCTCCGATCGGTATCAGGGTCGAGACTCGAACCCGGGGGCTTGGAATCTCGGCGCTGGTGTCCCCAACCTTTTTTGCACCACGGACCGGTTTCATATAAGATATAATTTCAGGAACCGACGGGGGCGGGACGATTTAACATAGAATAACTATGGAACGGAAAATCAGTGTGAATCCTGAGCTGCAATGAGACGCTGCTCCCACCTAGTGGTGATTGGGGACAATAACACCCGAAGAGTTTTGGAAATTTAATTGGTCTTGTAGCGATCTCTACGGTCTCCGTTGCTGGGATTTTTAAACCCATCAGTGCCAGTGCTAGAGATAATAGTGCTCCAACCAAAAGTATAAAGCCAACAGTAACTACTTAGAAAAGACTAAAAGAAGATGAACACAGATTGTACATTCAAATAAAACAGCTCCAGTGTTCCTAATAAACAGGCCAGTAGGTTAAACAGAATTTACCCCGTAAAGACCCAATAATAACTGGCGCTCTGTCTGGTCTTCGTTACTCCATCATGCAAAGTGATTCAAAGTAAGCCAAGCCAACACGAAAGTGAAATAAAAACACTTAACACCAGTTCAGTTCGTCTTCATTCAAAATTCATCTGATCGTTCGCCCGAGTCTCCACTGAGAGAACTTCAAATCCAGACGTGTGGGCTAAATAAAAGCCAGCGCCAGTAATCCATCTGTTGTCCGTCTGATGCTAACCCCGGACTTTTGATTCACCAGAATGATTCATCGTGCTTCCAAAAACTGAGAAAGGACCGAAGAGGATAAACAGGACGGCACATCATCATAGACCCCTCAGACACCTCAGACTATTTCTAAAACCCATAGACACCTCAGACTATTTCTATAGCCCATAGAAACCTCAGACTATTTCTATAGCCCATAGAAACCTCAGACTATTTCTATAGCAGATAGACACCTCAGATTATTTCTATAGCCCATAGAAACCTCAGACTATTTCTATAGCAGATAGACACCTCAGAATATTTCTATAGCCCATAGAAACCTCAGCCTATTTCTATAGCCCATAGACACCTCAGACTATTTCTATAGCCCATAGAAACCTCAGACTATTTCTATAGCCCATAGACACCTCAGACTATTTCTATAGCCCATAGAAACCTCAGACTATTTCTATAGCCCATAGAAACCTCAGACTATTTCTATAGCCCATAGAAACCTCAGACTATTTCTATAGCCCATAGAAACCTCATACTATTTCTATAGCCCATAGACACCTCAGACTATTTCTATAGCCCATAGAAACCTCAGACTATTTCTATAGCCCATAGAAACCTCAGACTAATTCTAAAACCCATATAAACCTCAGACTAATTCTAAAACCCATAGAAATTTCAGACTAGTTCTAAAACCCATAGAAATCTCAGACTAATTCTACAACCCATAGACACCTCAGACTAATTGTAAAACCCATATAAACCTCAGACTATTTCTAAAACCTGTAGAAACCTCAGACTATTTCTAAAGCCCACAGAAACCTCAGACTAATTCTAAAACCCATATAAACCTCAGACTATTACTAAAACCCATAGAAGGCTAGCTTAAGACCCAGATCTAAAGGTACTTACAGTGTTTATGATGCAGATCAGCATTGTATATATCCCCTATATAAAAAATGTAAGTGCTCCCCCTGGTGGAAAAACTCTTGCCTGCTGAAGATGTGATTTCTAAATTTCATTACTTCCTCTAATCTAGTTCATCTAGTTCCTGCACTTCGATGGCAAAACAGCAACGTTTAGGTACGGTTGACGCATTATCATTAATTGCTGTCGCGAGTCGGATGCTTTTGTTTAATTAGAAACCTCCGGAATCATTTATTCTTACCTCAGTTAATTAACCTAATTACTTACTTAATGCCCTGATTAAACTGTTTTGTCGACTGCCTGTTTTGTGGATTATTCGAGCTCTCCGGAAAGCATTAATTTTTATACTTTTTTTTAGCAGACTGATATTGATGAGGGCTGAACTGTTGATATAAATCAAACGTATGGGTCAAGTAAAGTTTTAATTAGTTAAGTACTTACTTAAGGAGAAGAATGAATTATTCACTACCCTGATACACTATTATACACCAATACTGTTTGTTTCTACACTCACTGTCCATTTTATCAGCACTTCGTAGTTCTACAATTACTGACTGTAGTCCAGTCGTTTCTCTACATACTGTTTTACCCTGCTTTCATGCTGTTCTTCAATGGTCAGGACCACCACAGGACCACTACACTACAGAGCAGGTATTATTTAGGTGGTGGATCATTCTCAGCACTGGAGTGACACTGACATGGTGGTGGTGTGTTAGTGTGTGTTCTACTGGAATGAGTTTTTAAACACCTCACTGTCACTGCTGGACTGAGAATGGTCCACCAACCAAAAATATCCAGCCCACAGCGCCCCGTCCTGTGACCACTGATGAAGGTCTACAAGATGACCAAGTCAAACAGCAGCAATAGATGAGTGATCGTCTCTGACTTTACATCTACAGAGTGGACAGTGAGTGGACACTGCATTTTAAAAACTCCAGCAGCGCTGCTGTGTCATCCACTTATACCAGCACAACACACACTAACACACCACCACCATGTCAGTGTCAATGCAGTGCTGAGAATGAATCACCACCTAAATAATACCTGCACCGTGGAGGTCCTGACCATTGAAGAACAGCATGAAAGGGGGCTAACAAAGCATGCAGAGAAACATACAGACTACAGTCAGTAATTGTAGAACTACTGTACAAAGTGCTTCTATATGGACAGTGAGTGTAGAAACCAGTAAGTAGCTCACCTCTGTGACTGTTGATGTAGATCTTCTTCTCTCCAGCAACATGCGCATGGTCGTTTTTGTCACCAATGATGACGGTCAGGGTGCTCGTCACGGTCTTGGGAGGTTTCCCGCTGTCCGTCATGATGACCGGTAGAAGGAACTCCTTCTGCCGCTCCCGGTCGAAGGCTCTCAGCGCGGTGATCGTGGCCGTGTCATTTCTGTTATCCTGCAGGTAAAAGTCGTTGCTGTAACGGTACTCCGGAGGAAGAGAAAACGTAAAAGGTGAACCGTTGTCGAGGGAGTCCCGATCGACTGCCCTGAGCAGTGTGGAGCTGCTGTTGAGTTGGACCAGGTGAGGACCCGGGACGTTCTCCCACACCACGGGCGCGTAGGCGGCCTCGAACTCGGGTCCGTTGTCGTTTACATCCAGCAAAGAGATGTGAATAGATGCCGTGCCAGTCAGTGGTGGACTTCCATGATCGCTCGCAAGAATGATCAAGTTATGCTGAGCGGTATTTTCGCGGTCCAGCTGAGCGCCCACGGTCACCAGCCCGGTCTCGTCGATCGAGAAAAGGCCGTACGGATCGGACTCGGGAGTTATGCTGTACCTGATCTCTCGATTCAAGCCAGAATCGGAGTCGCTGGCAACCATCGTTGCGACGCTCGTGCCGACCGGAACGTCCTCCCTGAGAGCGGGGATCTGCAGGAAGTGAGGGATGAAGACCGGCGCGTGGTCGTTACAGTCCTCCACCTCCAAGGTACAATGCAGCAAACTGGAGTAGTCCAGGTCCTCCACCTTGATCGTGAGGTTGAAGCGCTGCTCGCCTGGCCTCTCGAAGTCCAGGCGCTTCTTGAGCCGCAGGGTTCCGCGTTGCTCCTGCCGGTGGCTCACCATGTAGAACTTCTGCTCCGGATCGCCGGCGATCACGCTGAACGTCAGCTTACCGTTCTCGCCGGCGTCCGCGTCCTCAGCCGACAGCTCTAGCACCGCAGTGTTGGGCTCGCTGCTCTCGGGAATCCGGACTGAACAAGTGCGGTCCAGGAAGAGAGGCGCGTGGTCGTTGACGTCTGACACGTGGACGGTAGCGGTGGCCGTCCCGGTCATGCCACCCCCATCTCTGGCTTCCACTACTAGCAAGTAGGACTCTATCTGCTCCCGGTCGAGACCGGCCAAAGCCACCGAGATGGTACCAGTAGCCGGGTTGATGCTAAACATATCCGCCCCGTTGTTGCCTCCGCTTAAAGCAACGTTACTAACGATCCTATAGGCCAGCACGGCGTTCTGCCCAACTGCTGCATCGTCTAGATCGGTCGCGGTCATTTCCATAACCGAAGTGCCCGCTGGAGAGTTCTCGGCCACGTCTCCGTGGCAGTTATCCGGTGCACAGGCGAAGACGGGGGCGTTGTCGTTGATGTCCCAAACACTAATGATGACATCGGTGAATCCAGTCAGCCCTTCGCCACCTTCGTCCGTGGCCAACACCACAAAGCGCCATATCGCCCGTGCCTCCCGGTCCAGAGTCCTCTGGGCATAGATCTTTCCCGTCACCTCATCGATGATGAACTCACTCTCAGCTCCTTGACCGTGCAGAGAGTAGCGCAAAGCCTCCTGGTCAGCATCCTTATCTGGGTCGGTGGCTGTTACCTAAAGATCAGACAGAGTATTTTAGTACATTATCGATTTTCTAATATTATTATTCAGTTATTCATATTAACGTGTTTTATTCAGATACTGATATGAATTATTCAGTAACGTCAACTGATCAACACAGTTCTGAGATCCCAGCTTGGACTGAGCTGAGATGTTACAGCCACAACTATTGCTAAAAGGTGCAGAAGACCAACAATGTAATGTAAATGAACTGCTTCCAACATTGTAGCAACTGTTTGTATGTTCACCCTTCTGCATATTTCAGCAGAACGTCAGCTTGATCGATTCCAAAATTTTGTGCCTCCCAGAAACGTGCAAGTCTTTATCAATATCCATGTCAAAAGTCGTCCACATACTTTTGGACGTACAGTGTACGTCATTGACCTGTAGATTTAGCAGTCACATGGTATTATCATTCCTGCACCAGGCACCTCAGAGAGGAGGTTGAGAGACTGACTCACAAAGCATCTCAAAAAAACACCCGCCAACATCTGTTTGTGGACACCTGATCACGATCTTGCTGGATATTCCATTCCAACCCAATCAAGGTTCCAATTTATCCCAATGGTGGTCAGTGGAGCCGAGGTCAGAGCTCTGTGCCAGCCACTGGACTTTTTTCAAACCAAACCCATCAAACCAGGTCTTTGTACACAGTGGCACTGTCAAGAAGGAACCAGAAAGGTCCTTTCCCAAACCGTTGACACCTAGTATAATTATAAAGATATAAAATGTATAACATAACAGCATTCCTGGGCAGTTTTAAAGTAGACAAGATATGATGGGCGTAGAAGGTGGGACTGGCAACCCCAGTGACTGGACTTACTTTCATTTGGTCACCAAGACAGTTATGTTTCAGACATTATACACCCCTGCACCAGCCACCTCAAATCATCTCTAGAAAGATCTGCCAAAAGTCTGTGGACACCTGACCACGATCTTGCTGGACATTCCATTCCAACACACGTACAACATAACAGCCTCCTTTCTTCTGGAAAGGCCTTCCAGAAGATTTAGGAAGGTGTCTGTCAAACACCACCCAAATAATACCTACTCTGTGGGGGTCCTGACCATTGAAGAACAGCATGAAAGGGGGCTAACAAAGCATGCCGAGAAACAGACAGACTACAGTCAGTAATTGTAGAACTACAAAGTGCTTCTATATGGTAAGTGGAGCTGATAAAATGGACAGTGTGTGTAGAAACAAGGAGGTGGTTTTAATGTTATGGCTGATTGGTGTATGTTTTTTCGTTTGTTTGTTTTTCTACCTGGCAACCTGGCAACCTGGCAATTCACATTTCGATGAGCGGAACCTATTTTTAATGAAGGATCTACAGCCTTGCAAAACATATGCGGTTCTTCGGGACGCTGCCAACGTTTTTTGGCATTGTTTTTTATTGTTTTTATATTTTTTTAACTGCACCAAGGATATTTTATATTAAGGTTGTCTGGGTCTGCTGAAATATTGATGGTAAACATTAAAATAGACTATATTTTTATGACAGTGAGGGTTAAACTCCTAACAGAATAAAAGGATGTATGGGAAACCTGTTAATGCATTCCATGGTCCCGTGGACGTGCATATATTTTAGGCTTATGTAAAATAATTGGGTTGTTTTTGACACTTATACACTGAAAATAACACAAATATAATATAAACACTGAAGTAAAAAGCTGATTCTTATAATTTCTCAGAACCTCGAGCTGTAACACAAGTTTAAAAGTGAAACAGTGAGGAAAATCCAGCTGAACACAGATACACGTGGAGTTTTCAGAGTGAATCTTACCGCACTGCTCAAAGCGCTGAGCGCTGAACATTGTTAATTTCAAATTAAATAAATACGTTTTTAAAAACAAACTGAACACGTTGAGTTTAAGGGACCATTTTCACGACGAAGGGCGTTGAGTTTCAAAGATTTTGAGTTACAAGGTACCGCTGTACATCAGGTGGCGACAAACCAGGCACCCAGACAGACATGATTGGCTGTGTCTGAGGAAGGGAATGGTCAAACGTGTTCTTTATTGCTGCTGCTGGCTGGTTAAAGCACGTGCACGAGGAATGCATGTTAATCTGGTGCAATTATGACCCCTGCTGGCTGATCGATGGCGCCTGCACAGGGCTGAGGAATGATGCTGATCAGGGTGTGGCTCTCCGTGCACAGTGCTGATCGGTATACCTGTATATGAACTCGACTCGTGCGGGTAAAAAATGCAGTCTGTACTGAGCACGTGTCCAAGGGGGCGTGTGTCAGTCGAGAAACGTCCTCAGTCAGCGGTGGAGGGTTGAATCAGTCGACTCAATCAGGTGAACGGAAGCAGTCGGTGACTTTGTATGTGTCAGAATTTAGAATTTACCATCTACAGTGCATAATATTATTAAAAGATTTAGAGACTCAGTGCCTGCAGCAGACACTTTGGGCTTTCTGTTTGGGCATGGGATGACTAGGGATGACCGGACAATGTGGGTGGGGACTTCAAACTCTGTGTCAGGACCCCGATTAACAAATAGAGAGGCGGATTAGGGATTGCAGTCTCCAGGCTAAGTGAAGCGCGCTGTGACTAACCTCGGTTAGCATAAAATACATGTTGGCGTTAAATCTCTTACCTGCAGCACGAACACCGGGGATCCATCCAGCTCCTCGGTCACGCTGCCGTAATACTCGTTGACGGAGAACACAGGAGCCTCGTCGTTCTTATTCACCACGTTCACCACCACAGAAGCGTAATCCTCCCACTTCCCATCCGACGCCAGCACGTGCAGCTTGTAGCGTTTGGTACGCTCGTAGTCCAGCGGCTGGGCGATGAAGATGGTGCCGACTTCAGGCTCCACGTCGAAGACACCGCCCGTGTTGCCTGATGTTATCTGGTAGCGCAGTTTAGCGTTGGCACCTGCACGAGAACAGAAAAAGCGGGTAAAGTACTGGACTGGTAATCAGAGGGTTGACAGTTTAAGCCCTACCAGATATCTAATTAACAACTGGGTATCATTCAGTGCATCTACATTAAACTGAGAGGAGCTACACTGACAACACATAAGTTCCTTACTTTCCACTAAACTTCCCTAATTTCCTCTGGGAGTGAGTGAGTGAGGAACGAAGTAAAGAAGTAAGTAAAGAAACAAGTAACCATCCATCCATCCATCCATCCATCCATCTATCTATTACACCCACCCTTCCCTCTATCCCTCTATCTATCCCTCTATCTATCCATCTATCTATCTATCTATCTATCTATCTATCTATCTATCTATCTATCTATCTATCTATCTATCTATCTATCTATAAGTAAGTAAGTAAAGAAGTTAGTAAAGTAAGTAAAGAAGTCCATCCTCCCATCCATCTATCTATCTAGAAGTAAGTACAGAAGTCCATCCATCATTTCATGCATCCATCCATTCATCCATCCATCCATCCATCCATCTAGAAGTAAGGAAGTCCATCCATCCCTTCATGCATCCATCCATCCATCTATCTATCTAGAAGTAAGGTAAATTAAGTAAAGAAGCAGGTAAAGAAGTCCATCCATCCATCTACAGTATATATCTAGAGTAAATAAAGAAGTCCATCCATCCACCCATCCATCCATTTAGCCAGCCATCCACCCATCTATCTATCTAGAAGTAAGTAAAGAAGAAAGTAAAGAAGTAAAGACCTCCATCCATCCATCTACCTTTCCATCCACCCACCCATCTATCTATTCCATCCATCTATTCCATCCATCTATCTGTTCCATCTATTACATCTATCTATTACATCCATCTATCTATTCCATCCATCCATCTATTCCATCCATCTATCTGTTCCATCTATCTATCTATTCCATCCATCTATCTATTCCATCCATCTATCTGTTCCATCTATCTATTACATCTATCTATTACATCTATCTATTACATCCATCTATCCATTCCATCCATCTATCTATTCCATCCATCTATCTGTTCCATCTATCTATTACATCTATCTATTACATCTATCTATTACATATATCTATTCCATCCATCTATCCATTCCATCCATCTATCTATTCCATCCATCTATCTATTCCATCTATCTATTACATCTATCTATTACATATATCTATTCCATCCATCTATCCATTCCATCCATCTATCTATTACATCTATCTATTACATCTATCTATTCCATCCATCTATCTGTTCCATCTATCTATTACATCTATCTATTACATCTATCTATTACATCTATCTATTACATCCACCCATCTAGAAGTAAGTAAGTAAGAAGTCCATCCATCCATCAATCCATCCATCCATCCATCCATCCATCCATCCATCCATCCATTGGAATTGGTCACATGACACTCCATTCCATCCTGGCAGGCTTTAAAGTTTTATTATTTAAAGCTGCTGTAATTGAACTGTAATTCATTTGACTAGAACAATGTGTTAGAGTCCTTTACCATTAAACCCAACACATATGAAACCAGCACAGACATTAACACAGACATCCTGTCTCAATCTGATACTTCACCACGCAGTCCTCCAGACTCTCTCCACCTCCTGTGTCATACACGTGAAAACCACAGTCGTTCGGAATAAACAACCTAAATATCAGAACTGGCAGATTATTTCACCCTCCAATTAAAGGATGGCAGAGAGAGAACGGAGAGCCTCTGTTCAGAGGGATGCAGGAGAAATCCGCAATCTCTCAAGAGAGCGGCAATTCAAGCATGAGAGAGAAAATAAGACACGAGCAAGAAAACAAATGCTTAATCTTGCAACCTCTATAGCACGTCTCAAAACGTTCCAAACAAACAAGAGAATGAATCGCTGTTTTGTTCCAGATTAGATTTACGCTCGCTAGGCAGATCAGCTCCCGGTGGAGCACTCTGAGAGCAAAGAGAGATGGAATCAAAAAATAAAGGAACAAACAAACAAATTCTGCTCAACCTGGTTCTCCCAGAACCTCAGATCTCAGAGCTGATAGAGACAAAAATCTCATTGATGAATATGACAACCACTGAGCAAGTGGACAAGATGGCCAGAACATAAAAGGAGCTACTCCCACAAGTTGCGTTAGTTTGGACGTGTTTCATATTGGCAGATGGATTTTTCTGTGTACAGTATTAAAGTATTAACCAGCGATTATGAATGCAGTAATAAGTGGTGTGTATTAAAAGTGGTTTGTTAAAGCATTCCCAAGCTCCTGTGGTGAAACCATCACAAAATGACTCAGGGTTTTAATGCGCGGCCGTCTGAGGTATTAAAAGTTTGCAGGAAATGACTCAGACCAGCTTCAACCCTCACCGAGAAAAAGAAATGCGTAAATACGCTGTTTCTTTCTGTTTGAATTTTAAACACGACCGATGACACGGCGGTAGAACAAACGGTCGCAATAATGCGATTCACAACTGCAAACTCAGCGCTTAAAGGCAAGACCTGCTGTTTAATATTTCAAAAAGCATTTGTATGGCTGGGGATTCCAAAGCTGTTAGGTGAGGCTGAGGTCAGAGTTCTGATGGCCAGGAAACGGCCTTCCCTAAACTGTTGCTGCAAAGTTAGACATATAAATTCCTTTATATAGCTGATTAACTCACCTGAACATATATAATTTCATTAATATAACTGATTATAGTTATATAACTGATTATAGTTATATAAAGGTGAATAAATCAGTTCTATAATTTCGTTTATATAACTGATTTGTTCACCTGTAGACATGTAGATATATAATTTCTTTTATATAACTGATTATAGTTATATAAAGGTAAATAAATCAGTTGTATAATTTCCTTTATATATTTACTTATTCACCTGTAGATATATAATTTCCTTTATATAACTGATTTATTTACCTGTAGATATATAATTTCCTTTATATAATTGATTTTTTCACCTGTAAATATATAATTTATTTTATCTTATTGATTTATTTACCTGTCGATATATAATTTCTTTTATCTAATTGATTTTTTCACCTGTAGATATATAATGTATACCTACATACCTACTTTACATGTAGACCTATAATTTCCTTTATATGACTGATTTATTCACCTGTATATATATTTCTTTAATATTACTGATTATAGTTATATAACTGATTACAGTTATATAAAGGTGAATAGATCAGTTCTCTATTTTTTATAACTAATTTATTTACCTATATATATATATATATATATATATATATATATATATATATATATATATATATATATATATATATATATAATATATATAATTTATTTTATATAACTGATTATAGTTATATAAAGGTGAATAAATCTGTTATATAATTTCCTTTATATAAGTGATTCACTCAGCAGTAGATATATAATTTCTTTTATATAGCTGACTTATTCACCTGTAGATATATAATTTCTTTTATATAGCTGACTTATTTACCTGTAGATATATAATTTCTTTTATATAACTGAATAAAGTTATATAACTGATTATAGTTTTATAAAGGTGAATAAATTAGTTACATAATTTCCTTTATATAAGTGATTTACTCAGCTGTAGATATATAATTTCTTTTAATATAACTGATTTATTCCCCTGTTCACCAGTAGTTGCTTTGGCTAAAACATGAATTCAGTAATCAGTAATAAGGGGTGTCCCAATACTTTTGTTCACAGAGTGTCTCCCATTAGATACTTCATTTATTATTATTATTATTATTATTATTATTAGACTTTACTGGTGAAATTACTGGTGTGGACCACAGGCAAACCCCCTCCTCATCACGGCCTACCTTCATCTCCATCGTTAGCGCTGACGGTGAGGACGGCCGAACCCACGTCCGCGTCCTCGTCCACGTCCACCTCGTACACGTTCTGCGCGAAGACGGGCTTGTTATCGTTCACGTCGCTGATGAACACCCGCACGTACGCCGTGTCTGAAAAAAAGAGAGCAATCAGACAGAAGATTAACCAGCCGCCTCCGAACTCTTCCCTCATCTTTCCGCCTCTCTCTGTTTAAATAAGTCTTAATGTCTCGCTCCGTCTTCATCTGTCTCCAGTATTTCTGCTTTTGTTCCTGTGAAGCTTAATCTCTGTTTCTCATTTCCCTTCCCTCCTGTTTTCCTCGCCTCTGTTTGTCTCTTTCGTTTCGTCGCCCTCTTTATCTTCCGGGCCGCCTCTGGTGTCTGGATCTTGGATGCGTTTAAAGCCCTCGGCGAGGCAGATGGGCCTCGAGGACGGAGTTGTAGGGGGGGATTTTCTCCAGTTTTAGCATAGCCAGTTAGTCTTCAGCTTCCGGGGACCCTGATGACGGGGACCCCGTGTCCGAGGAGGGTATATTTGCCTCACACACTCCCTCAGTCCACCGACCCTTTCTTATTCGCTCTTACTCTGGGGGATTCACACGTGAGGCCAGTCTTGCAAATGGAGAGTCACTCACCAATCTCCACGTTCCTCCACTTCTGTACAGGTGCCTCAGTGTACTAACCAGGGTCTTTCTTTTTTATTTCTTTTACTATGTTATTCATGCATTTCACCCCTTTTTCTCCCAATTTACCACAGCCAATCAGTCTTCTGCTGCTGGAGACCTCGGTCGCATTCGATGAGTCCGCTGACCCCTTCTTATTCGCTCTTACTTTGATGGATAGAACATGAGGCCAGTCTTGCACATGGAGAGTCACTCACCGATCTCCACGTTCCTCCACTTCTGTACAGGCGCCTCTGGTGTCTGGATCTGCGCTGCATTTAAACCCCCTTACATTTAAACCTTACACAGCGTTAAAGACTCCACCCCCTTTTTAATCCTGTCTTTTCCCACCTAGCAGACTTGTTATTCAACCGTACTTGTGTATTAACTTGTGAGGCTTGCACATGGAGAGTCATGCACCTCGGTCTACTAACAAGGGTCCTTACACTTGGTCAAAGACCACACCCACTTTTTAGTCCCGTCTTTTCCCACCTAGCAGACTCGTGGCCAGTTTTGTCTGCACCAGGCACTGCCAAAAACTGAGGCAAGTCTTGCGCATGGAGAGTCACGCGCCAACATCCACGTTCTTTCACTTCTAACAAAGGTCCCTACACAGCATTGAAGACCCCACCCCATTTTTAGTCCGGTCCTTTCCGGACAATCTTGCTTGCTTGTGCCCGCTAGGGGGCGCCTGCTAACTTTAAAACACAGCCATGGCTGCAAAGTCCAAAACTGACCGGCATCTAATAGCTAATACTGACCCACCCATCAGTACTCAAGGAAGACAGGCATCAAGGCTCTTTCTGTACTAGCATCCAGGTGGAATGGCGTCTGCTGATGTCGTTAAACGAGGACTGATAACACACGACCGTTCATTTCCCACCTAATATATCCCCCCAGTGACAGGCGTCATGGTAACGTGATGCTAATAAACGTCCGTTCATCTGTCTGTTTTACTGCGGTGGCTAATCAGCGCATATAAACCTGCCACTTCCAGTCAAACCCGAGTCCATCGGCAGCCTGCCGCGGCTTCGCGAGCGCGCGAGAATGAAAGCGCTGTGGCTGTCAGCGGGTGACGAGTCGACGCGCGAGCGTTCCGGAGCGAAAGCGCCGTCGTGTCATTTCAGTACAAATAAACAGGCAGCGGCGGCGGGAATGACTGATTTGCCGCCTTTTTGTTTTCCGTTCTGGATGTCATGGGGATCGTTTTGACGAGACGGCTTAATTCCGTTACTGTACGGCGCTGCGCGGGCGCGAGACAACCCGTCTATCACGTTTGTGTTATACGGTCATGTGAAAAAGTTTGTGAACCCCTCGGAATAAACGGCACTTCTAAATGAATTAAAGTAACATTGATGATTTCTTTGTAAGAAATTGAGGGTTAAGGGCCTCGCTCGTTAAGGGCCCTCGTTAGGGGCCCCGTCATGTTTCACACATTATAGAACAGTTACTGGTTACACAAGATTCATCAGTTCAAGCTTAATCTCAAACACAGTCATGCCATTTTATCAGCTCCACTTACCATATAGAAGCACTTTATAGTTTTACAATTACTGACTGTAGTCCAGATGTTTCTCTGCATGCTTTGTTAGCCCTCTTTCATGCTGTTCTTCAATGGTCAGGACCCCCACAGGACCACTACAGAGCAGCTATTATTTAGGTGGTGGGTCATTCTCAGCACTGCAGTGACACTGACATGGTGGTGGTGGTGTGTTAGTGTGTGTTGTGCTGGTATGAGCAGTGCTGATGGAGTTTTTAAACACCTCACTGTCCCTGCTGGACTGACAATAGTCCACCAACCAAAAATATACCCAGTCAACAGCGCCCCGTGGGCAGCGTCCTGTGACAACTAATGCAGGTCTAGAAGATGACCGACCCAAACAGCAGCAATAGATGAGCGATCGTCTCTGACTTTACATCTACAAGGTGGACCAACCAGGTAGGAGTGGCTAATAGAGTGGACAGTGAGTGGACATGGTAATTAAAACTCCAGCAGCACTGCTGTGTCTGATCCACTCATACCAGCACAACACACACTAACACACCACCACCACCACTGTGTCAGTGTCAGTGCAGTGCTGAGAATGATCCACTACCCAAATAATACCTGCTCTGTGGTGGTCCTGACCATTGAAGAACAGGTAGAGAAACAGATGGACTACAGTCAGTAATTGTAGAACTACAAAGTGCTTCTATGTGGTAAGTGGAGCCGATATAATGGACAGTAAGTGTAGAAACAAGGAACGTGGTACTGAAATAATCGTCATGCCGATCGGATCGGTCCAACGCGGAAACATCCGGATGTTTATTTCCGACAGCGCATCCCAGAATAATCATACTTATACACAACAGCCGAGGGCATTCGGTGGCAGATCCGCGGCGTAATGGCCTGTCTGATGGTTCACCGATCGTGTGCAATCAGGACTGAACCGGGAATGGATGACAGGGCGAGTCCCAGGGACCCCACACTGACTCATGCAGTGTTCGAGGCTGATTCGAATGAGTTTCATCATGAGGAGTGTGTTTAGGTTCTGCTATAGCTCTCATTACCACACTGAGTCATTTCCTCACATCCCTCAGTGGGTTCGATGCATCTCTATTGCAGGGTGGGCAAAAATATGTGGACACCCTTATAATAAACACCTCCTTGTATCTACACTCAGTGTCCATTTTGTCAGCTCTACTTACCACATAGAAGCACTTTGCCCTTTCATGCTGTTCTTCAATGGTCAGGACCCCCACAGGACCACCACAGAGCAGGTATTATTTAGGTGGTGGATCATTCTCAGCACTGCAGTGACACTGACACGGTGGTGGTGTGTTAGTGTGTGTTGTGCTGGAATGCTGATGGCGTTTTTAAACACCTAACTCTCACTGCTGGACTGAGAATAGTCCACCAACCA
>NC_086014.1:5736068-5826068 GCF_030014385.1 Trichomycterus rosablanca
CCGCCCATGACCCTGTCGCCGGTTTACCACTGTTCAGTGTTGTTTTTTGGACCACTTTTGAGAGATACTGAGCACTGCAGTTTGGGAACATGCTCTGACCCGCTTAAATCCTTACGTTTGGCCATTTTTCCTGCTCCTAAGACATCAACTTTGAGGATAAAATGTTCACTTGCTGCCTAATACAGTATATCCCACCTACTAACAGGTGCCTGATGAAGAGATAATCAGTGTTATTCACTTGTTATAGCTAGTCGGTGTACATACAGTGAAAAGGGGGCTTAAAGGGTAAACGATTACTGACTGTATCTCATCTGTTTATCCCTGTAATCTGGGAAAATGGACGACTCTGAGCATGTAAATTTGAACCACTCATTAAAAAGTTGCTCAGGTTAAGATATTTGCGGTAATTGTTAATTTATGATAGTTATTACATCAAACCTGAGAGAATACATTAATTTTATTAATTAGTGTAAACAATATAGCAGATATAATAGCACTTATAAAGAGAAATGTATCATGTTTTTCGGTTGAACAAAATTAGCTTCGTTTCTGTGAGAGCTTCGAGTCTCTCTGACGGTCTTAGCCTGAGCGCGTGCACGCATATTTACGCTCACGCGCGCGCGCACACACCTGTGAGATATATTGAGCATATTGACATTTGATTGACTCTTAATCGATTTCTTTGTGTGTATCACCGAGCTTTGTTAATATTGATCTAATGCTCTGTGTGTGTGTGATTAAACCCTCTTTTGTGCAAAGCCAAATTCTGATTCTGTTATTAAAAACACATAAAAAAAGAAATTAGCTATAAAATAGTGATAAGACAGCAAATTAACAGATCTGATACACACACATGCACGCGCGCGCGCACACACACACACACAATACTGATGCACAGAATGATGCTATGCAAACAGCACATCAGACATAAATGCTACACAAGCAAATACCCCCCCCATGCTGACTTTACCTTTCTCTTGTTAAATAATGTGTATGAAGTTCCTTCAGTAGTCTTATTGAAGCAGTGTTATGCCTGTCTGTCTGTCTGTCCTTCTTTCTTTTCTTTTTTTTTTACCTCTCCTCTGCTTGCTTTCACCGTGTGTGTGTATCTGTTCTCAACCTGCTGCTGATCTCTGCCAAACTGTGGGTGTAGCACACACTCAAACACACACACATAAGCACCGAGACTCATACATTCATTGGAGGATCTAAGAGAAATCGGGGGGCAACAAGGGGGGCTCTGGATAGGACGAACGAAAGAAATGACCGTGTAGGGTGACACCAGGGAGTGTTTATGTGAGCACTGAGCAGAGTCACATAAAAAGGACGTTCAGATGATTTACCTTTTACAGATCAGATATTTCAGAAATCACATACTAGATTACCTCAGTCATTTACAACCCAAAATCAGAAAAAGTTGGGACAGTATGGAAAATTGCAGACAGTCTGAACCCGAGATGTTTCATGTTTTGTCTGCTCGACTTCATTTCATTTGTTAATGTACCTCCATTCCAGCATTTCAGGTCTGCAACACATTTCAAAAAAAGTTGGAATCGGGCAATTTAAGGCTACAAAATGAGGTGAAAAAACTAAATAATGATGTGATTCTAAACAGGTCATTGTAATCATGGTTTGGTACAAAAGCAGCATCTTTGATGAGCAAAGAAAGTGCATAATATCATTCAACGATTCAAGGAATCTCGAGGAATTGCAGTGCATAAAGGCCAAGGACACAAGCTTAAGCTGAACGCCTGTGATTTCGATCCTTCAGACGGCACTGCATCAAGAACCGCCACTCAACAATAGCTGATATGACCACAAACCTTTGTCAAGCACTACAATACAGAGTTACATGCACAAATGCCACTTAAAACTTTACTGTGCAAAAAAGAAGCCTTATGTTAACCATGTCCAGAAGCGGCGTCGACTTCACTGGGCTCGGGGGCATCTAGGATGGACCATCAACATGGATCAAAATGGACGCTGTGTGCTTCGGACCAAAGACGAAAGCCAGGGTCTATCATGGTATGGGGCTGTGTCAGCACAGAAACGATCGCTCTGTCTGACGAGGGAGGTGAAAGTGGCCAAGCAGCCTAGACATTGGTGGTGGAGATGCACTTGTCAGTGTGCTCTCAGTGCCGGTCACAAGCCCTGATAAACATAAGCAAGGTTGTGTCAGGAAGGGCATCTGCCTTAAAGGTATGGAGTTGAATAATCCGCTGTGGTGACCCCTTAATAAAGGAAAACAAAACCTTTTACATTTGTAAAGAAATGACTCAAAATTTATCATTATCTCCAAAAGATAAAAAAACTACAATAAAGAACAAATTATTTAATAAGATGACAGGAATAACACCATTCTGTTCTCATCCAACCTCACATCCTGTTCATTCTGCTTCACAAAATATGCCATTCATGATGTTAATGTGTCCGCCGTGACCCTTTTTTTAATAATTTCGATCTCCAGTGACATATGTGATTGCAAATGCTAGGGATTTGTATGACCTTCATCTGTCTGCCTGTCAGCCTTCAATTTGGCCAGATCCAGTAAGACATTAGAACATAATCTGTTGAATTTGTGTCGCACGGAATATTTTAAGCTATAGCCTAGGTTCAGCAAGAGTGTGAAATTGGATTAATTTTTCTGCTTATGCTCCAGGTAAGTCTGGAGGTCTTTTCTGGAGGTGCTTTAATCTTACTTCACCTTCTGGGAGAAATCTTCTTCTGAGGCAGGTGTTTAATGGTGATAGTACACTATATGCAATCCACAGACATATACAATACTGACAGTTTTTTAAAGCTACAGCATTTAATATAGTCAGCATTTTAAAAATATGTGTATTACTTATCGGTAAGGTAGAGTTGAGCTAGCAAATGATGTGGGTTTTTTATATTTATTTATTAATTCATTTTAAATATCTATTGGTTTTAAGAGCTAAAACCTCCTTGTTTCTACACTCACTGTCCATTTTATCAGCTCCACTTACCATATAGAAGCACTTTGTAGTTCTACAATTACTGACTGTAGTCCATCTGTTTCTCTGCAGGACCCCACAGGACCACTACAGAGCAGGTATTATTTGGGTGGGGGATCATTCTCAGCACTGCAGTGACACTGACATACATGGTGCTGGTGTGTTAGTGTGTGTTGTGCTGGTATGAGTGGACCAGACATAGCCGTGTCCACTCACTGTCCACTCTATTAGACACTCCTACATAGTTGGTCCATTTTGTAGATGTAAAGTCAGAGACGATCGCTCATCTATTGCTGCTGTTTGAGTTAGTCATGTTCTAGACCTACATCAGTGGTCATAGGATGCTGCTGTTGGCTGGATGTTTTGGGTTGGTGTCTTGCTGTGCCTTATCCACTCATACAAGCACAACACACACTAACACACCACCACCATGTCAGTGTCAGTGCAGTCCTGAGAATGACCCACCACCCAAATAATACCTGCTCTGTGGTGGTCCTGTGGGGGTCCTGACCATTGAAGAACAGCATGAAAGAGGGTTAACAAAGCATGCAGAGAAACAGATGGACTACAGTCAGTAATTGTAGAACTACAAAGTGCTTCTATATGGTAAGTGGAGCTGATAAAATGGACAGTGAGTGTAGAAACAAGGAGGTGGTTTTAATGTTATGGCTGATCAGTGTACTGTAAAACACCTTATACATGGAAATTTAGCTCTCATCATTAAGGATATTAAAAACATTTGATTATGTGCTGGAATGACACTTCATTAGCAGTGCCAGTATTACAGTGACACCAGTCTGACAGACTTCTCTGGGGAAACGAAATGAACAACATAATCAAGAATATATGCAATTTCACACCCAGCACTTGACAAGCTGCTCTGTGACACACTTGCAGCCTTGTGACATCCCTCACTAATTACATTGCTGAAAATAAGTAACTGACCCGTCCTCAACTGCCTCGCTTAGGCACATTTTTACAGTGTATAATTTAAATTTGGGAGAAAACAAAACATATCTTGTGAAAGATAATTACATGCCTATCATCCTTGGGACAAAAAATTGTTTTCCTTGGTTACTTCATTAATCATTCACAAAATTAAATGGGAAAGCTAAGTAAACACAGTCAGGCTTGATTTCAGACAATGTATCAGATAGTCACCTTTTCACAATTTTACCCACATAATTGATGCCTAGAGGATCTCCAGTTTGTCAACAAATGCGGGATTTGCATATTTCGCCCTCTACAGTGCATAATATCATTCAACGATTCAAGGAATCAGGAGGAATTTTAGTGCGTAAGGGCAAGGGCGCAAGCTTTACCTGAACACCCGTGATCTTCCATCCTTCAAACGGCACTGCATCAAGAACCGCCACTCAGCAATAGCTGATATAACCACATGGGTGAGGGATTACTTTGGCAAACCTTTGTCAAGCACTACAATACAGAGTTACATGCACACTTACATGCCACTTAAAACTTTACTGTGCAAAAAAGAAGTCGTATGTTAACCATGTCCAGAAGCGGCGTCGACTTCTCTGGGTTCGGAGGCATCTAGGATGGACCATCACACAGCGGAAATGTGTATTTATTGAAAAGGACCATCCAGACTGTTATCAGGAACAAGTCCAAAAGCCAGGGTCTGTCATGGTATGGGGTTGTGTCAGTGCCCTTGGCAAAGGTCATTTACACTTCTGTGATGGCAGCATTAATGCAGAAAAGTACTTTGAGATCTTAGAGCAACATATGCTGCCTTCAAGATGTCGTCTTTTCCATGGATGTGTGGAAGAAGAGGGTACGGGTACTGGACTGGCCTGCCTGCACTCCTGATCAGTCCCCAATAGAGAATGTGTGGTGAAAAAGGAATGGCAACATTTAACATTACGAAGTGGTAAATGCTTTACTGTCCCAACTTTTTTTGGAATGTGTTGCAGGCCTGAAATGCAGGAATGGATGTTTATTAATGAATGAAATGAAGTTGACCAGACAAAACATGAAATATCTCAGGTTCATCCTGTCTGCAATGAAATAAAAGTCAAAGTAAATGTAAGGAACTCCTTTAGTAAACCCTTGGTGTTCAGAAACAAAATCTGAAGCCTTGAGGGTATCCAAAGCATTTGTTTGAGTCCTGCTCTGATGCTCGCTATAATAAACTGCCATCTGCCAAAGGTAAGGAGACAGAGAGGGTGAAAGAGAGAGAGAGAAAGAGACACATTGCAAAGCCAGAGGGAGTTTAAGAATCCATTCTCACCTCCTGATGAGCATAGAGACAGAGGGAGTGAGAGGAAAAGAGGCAGAAACCGACAATCTGGCAACAGGACTGCGTACAAGGCCGTATGGAGGACAAGATGTTCATTTTCAGTGTAATTCAGTCTGTTTTAGAAAAGTGCTACACTCACTGTCCATTTTATCAGCTCCACTTACCATATAGAAGCACTTTGTAGTTCTACAATTACTGACTGTAGTCCATCTGTTTCTCTGCATGCTTTGTTAGCCCCCTTCAATGCTGTTCTTCAATGGTCGGGACCCCCACAGGACCACCAGAGAGCAGGTGTTATTTGGGTGGTGGATCATTCTCAGCACTGTACTGACACTGACATGGTGGTGGTGTGTTAGTGTGTGTTGTGCTGGTATGAGTTAACACCTCACTATCACTGCTGGATTGAGAATAGTCCACCAACCAAAAATATCCCCAGCCAACAGCGCCCCGTGGGCAGCGTCCTGTACCCACTGATGAAGGTTTAGAAGATCACCAACTCAAACAGCAGCAATAGATGAGCGATCGTCTCTGACTTTACATCTACAAGGTGGATCAACCAGGTAGGAGTGTCTAATAGAGTGGACAGTGAGTGGACACGGTATTTAAATACTCCAGCACAACACACACTAACACACCACCACCATGTCAGTGTCACTGCAGGGCTGAGAATGATCCACCACCTGAATAATACCTGCTCTGTGGGGGTCCTGTGGGGGTCCTGACCATTGAAGAACAGGGTGAAAGGGGGTGAACAAAGCATGCAGAGAAACAGATGGACTACAGTCAGTAATTGTGCTTCTATATGGTAAGTGGAGCTGATAAAATGGACAGTGAGTGTAGTGTTATGGCTGATCAGTGTAAAAGGTGTAAACACACTACATATGAACATTCATAATATCTATATTAAGGAGAATGCAGCAGGCCCCTATGCCAGTACACAATAGCTATAGCTAGCTGTATGGTAGCTAGTAGGCTCTAGCAGTCATTGTTAATAAAGCTCTTTTTACCCTGGGTGATGTTACAATCCTCTTTAAAAAGATGATACCAGTGTATCACTAGCAGAGTTCTGTCATGTTGAAGATCACGCTAGAGGATTTTTCCTTATTCTCTTTTTCTTCGTGGGCTGTATGTGGGCTGTTGCTAAGAAACTGTCTACCACATAGATTCTCACACATTCTTAGCGCACACCAGTTTCACACCCTCTTCTTGATGATGGTGTGTGTGTTTTTTTGCACCGGACACATACGCACATCTCTTTTAATATTATAAGGGTTTACCCTCCCCGAAGACCCCATTTGTTAACAAAGATTTAATCATAAATAAATAATGTATCCTCTATGCTCAAGATCCTATAGTCATTACATCATAATCCATGTGGGTTATCATGTGTGTATTTTTCCCTTGAATGAATACTTAATTTTTAAAGCTAATGACTGCTGGCCTCTCAGGTGGCGCAGCGGAAAAAAACACATGCTGGAACACCAGAGCTGGGATCTCGAATACATCGTATCGAATCTCAGCTCTGCCTGCCGGCTGGCTGAGCAGCCACATGAACAGCGATTGGCTTGTTGTTCAGATAGGGGTGGGATGTTAAAGCCGGATAGGGACCCTCTCATAACTAATGCAATTACGACCCCTGCTGGCTGATTGATGGCGCCTGCACAGAGACGGGAAAAGAGTGCTGTCAGGGTGTGTCTCTTCGTACACAGTGCTGATCTGCATTGCACTCGTCAAGTGTAGGTGACAAAATGCATACGGATGCTGCCCACGTGTCAAAGGTGGCGTGGGTTAGCTTTGTTCTCCTCAATCAGAGTGGGGATCGGCATTGGTGGAGAGGAAGCATGACACAATTGGCCAGTTGGATGCGCTAAAGTTGGGAGAAAAGGGGGAGAAAATGCATAAAAAAAATTGTTCTCCCCGTGTCTGGGTGGGTTTCCTCCCACAGTCCAAAAACATGCAGTCAGGTTAATTGGGGACACTGAATTACTGTGTGCCTTGCGCCCATTGAAAAGCTAGGATAGGCTCCAGCACAAACACAACTCCCACAAACGTGACCCTGATTGGATAAGCGGTTAAGAAAGGTAGTGAGTAATAATGATAATAATACAGGTACACACTGTTGCATGTATTTATTACATAGCTTATTAAGTACAGCAGAGTCTGGTACATGTTTTGGTAAGAGATACAAGGCTTTAGATGTATATAGCACAAACAATGTCTCAAACCAGTGTCTCTGCTTTGTGGGTGGACAGTTTTACCGCTCCTGAGGAATAAAGGACTTAATTAATTATTATTTTATTAACAGTATTAAATTAAATGTCACATATCAGACGGATCAGAGTCAATATCACTATTCTGTTGTGTATACAGACTGCTGTAGGGATTGTAAATTACTTACAGCACTGGTAGAGTTTGTTGATTCTGGTAATATCATTCTGGCTCATCTGAGTGGACGTGCCAATGGCCACATTGCTGTTGGGGATGGGGACCATGGTGGGCTGACCATTCTTAGAGAAAGCAGTTCTGAAATAACATATTAATATTACTATTACTACTACTCAAAGTAAAACAGACTGGTAACAATGTTTAGGCTAGTATTTAAGTGACTGACCTGTGATACTGCATAACAGAGTTGTAGTCATAAGAAGTTCCCTGGTTCAGAGTGGCAATCTTATCAAAGTTATACTTCATATCTGGTAATAAATAAAACAAACACAGCATTTACTGGAGGAATGATGTAGTTTCTATACTCACTGTCCATTTTATCAGCTCCACTTATCATATAGGAGCACTTTGTAGTTCTACAATTACTGACTGTAGTCCATCTGTTTCTCTGCATGCTTTGTTAGCCCCCTTTCATGCTGTTCTTCTATGGTCAGGACCACCACAGAGCAGGTATTATTTGGGTGGTGGGTCATTCTCAGCACTGTAGTGACACTGACATGGTGGTGGTGTGTTAGTGTGTATTGTGCTGGTATGAGTGGATTGAGTTTTTAAACACGTTACTGTCATTGCTGGACTGAGAATAGTCCACCAACCAAAAATATCCAGCCAACAGTGTCCAATGGGCAGCGTCCTGTGACCACTGATGAAGGTCTAGAAGATGACCAAGTCAAACAGCAGCAATAGATGAGCGATCGACTCTGACTTTACATCTACAAAGTGGACCATCTAGGTGTTGGTGTGTCTAATAGAGTGGACAGTAAGTGGACATGGTGTCTGATCCACTCATACCAGCACAACACACACTAACACACCACCACCATGTCATTGTCACTGCAGTGCTGAGAATGATCCACCACCTAAATAATACCTGCTCTGTAGTGGTCCTGTGGGGGTCCTGACCATTAAAGAACAGGGTGAAAGCAGGTTAAAAAAGCATGCGGAGAAACAAATGGACAACAGTCAGTAATTGTAGAACTACAAAGTGCTTATATATGGTAAGTGGAGCTGATAAAATAGTAAAATGTATTTCATTTCAGATTGAAGCTGTTAAAAATGAGGACTGTACTGTCGATGATGTTCTCCCAGACGACACGGATGTGGTTGTCACGGTCACTACGGGTCTGTTCATGGTTGAAACCCAAAGCGTGGAGCAGCTCGTGTTGGACGGTGTTGTGGTAGATACAGCCATTACGATCCAGAGACACAGTCTGAGCATAACCACGTCGTCCAACGTAGGAATAACATCTATCAAATAAACCCAGATTTTATTACCTATTGTTTCTGATTTCAAATATTTAATGTTTTCTTTTTATATATATATATATATTTTGTTTATGCATTTTCTCCTGACTTTAGTGTGTCCAGTTGCCCGATTGCATCATGGCTCCTCTCCACTAATGCCGACCCTGGCTCTGATAGAGGAGAATGAAGCTAACCCACGCCCCCTCCGACACGTGGGCAGCAGCCGTGTGCATCTTGTCACCTACACTTGACGAGTGCACATACGGATCAGCACTGTGTACGGAGAGACACACCCTGATCAGCGTACTCTTTCCTCATCTCTGTGCAGGCGGCATCAATCAGCCAGCAGAGGTCATAGTTGCATCAGTCACGAGAGAATCCCTATCCGGCTTAATATCCCACCCCAACAACAGGCCAATCGTTGTTCATGTGGGTGCTCAGCCCAGCCGGCAGGCAGAGCTGAGACTCGATACGATGTATTCGAGATCCCAGCTCTGGTGTTCTAGCGTGTGTTTTACCGCTGCGCCACCTGAGCGGCCTTGTAATATCTTTTTTTAAGTTTTAATGAAAATGTAATAAATACCCGCTTTGGGACTCGATGCTGATGTAATCTCTTTCGTTGCTGCGTGGTGTGAAGCGGATGCAGGAGACTGAAGCGAAGGAATCCAAGCCACGCTGGATTACCTGTAGCTCACGGGAGCCTGAAATAGTAAATGATAAATGTTGTTAAGCATTTCACCATAATGTTATAGCTCCATTGTGTAAGGATAAATCAATACAATGTTTTAGGTTTGTGTGGGTGTTACAGATACAGTATCATGACATACTGAAGTGGTTGGCAATGACGTATGGCACGTAGACCAGTCCATTACTGTACTTGGCCCACTTGCAGCCGGTGGAGGTACAAGGATCAGCATTCCTTCCATCATCAACGGCGATGTCCCCAATAACAGTCGGTTCATCAGCACCACGAACTATTACAAGAAACAGTTTACAAAGATTCAATATCAAATTCAATTCATTATAAAATCAGCAATGTGTGTCTTTTTCTGTCCATACCAATGCCTCTGTTGGCTCTCTCCAGCAGCTCTCCCACAGACAACACTAACATCAAAGTAAAGAATAAATTAATCAGTACATTCCCTAAGTAATAATGTAACTATGCTTTATACTTTAATTAAAACAATAATAATAACTTACCGGGCTGATTATGAACCAAATCACCGTCAATGACAAACATCACAAACAGACATAGACATAGTTATTAAAATAATATAGAAAAATAATATGTAAATAGTTATCCAATGTGTAAATATGTGTGAAGGTTTGTTTATACACAATTTTTATAAATGTAATTTTAATTTTAATACTAATATGTATGCTTTACACTCACTCACGTTCTTAACCGCTTATCCAATTAGGGTCTCAGGGGGTGCTGGAGCCTATTCCAGCTTTTCAATGGGCGCAAGGCACACAGCAACACCCTGGAGGGGGCACCAGTCCATCGCAGGGCAGACACACATACACAGACATACACACACCTATTCACCTATAGGGCAATTCAGTGTCTCCAATTAACCTGACTGCATGTTTTTGGACTGTGGGAGGAAACCGGAGCTCCTGAAGGAAACACACGCAGACACGGGGGGAACATGCAAACTCTGCAGAGAAAGGGCCCGGACCGCCCCACCTGGGAATCAAACCCAGGACCTTCTTGCTGTGAGGAGAGTCACCGTGCCGCCCAGTGTGCTTTATATTTAATGTTTAATTAATGAATAAATTAATAAATTAATTAAATACATTTCTTGCCTCACAGCAAGAAGGTCCTGGGTTCGATCCCCAGGTAGGATGGTGTGGGTCCTTTCTCCGGGAGTTCCGGTTTCCTCCCACAGTCCAAAAACATGCAGTCAGGTTCATTGGAGACACTGAATTGCCCTATAGGTGAATGTGTGTGTGTGTATGTGTGTCTGCCCTGCGATGGATTGGCGCCCCCGTCCAGGGTGTTGCTGTGTGCCTTGCGCCCATTGAAAAGCTGGGATAGGCTCCAGTTCCTTTGGTATAAAACTTCTAAATGGATGACACTGAAATGATCATAAGATAATTATGTTGTACGTTCTGTGTTTTTGTTACCTCCACTTCAGCTCTGACAGAGCAGGCCAGTAAAAGGGCCACAAGACCCACCGTCAACTTGCACACAAACATTGCTCACAAACTGCACAAAATCAGCACAAAGAAAAACTATTAGTGGTTGTTAGTAGACTGTTGGAGATGAATGTTATGCCTGGTATATCATGTCTTGCTCTACAACCAGGGCAACACAAAGTAAGCAGTAAGATAAAAGGCTGCAAATAAAATGAGTTATTTCTGGTAATTCTGGAATATTAATATATACTTATATGAATACAGACACACATGATCATCTTACCTTCAACTTTGCAGAAGAAATGTGAAATGAGTTTTACCAGAGGGGGTTTTATATTCTCCTCTAGGACCAAAAATAATAACAAACCCAACAATCTGATCAGTTGTTAATTATTAGTCTACTATGCAAGGTGGACGTTCTAAATGGAAACATTTTATCAAATGTATTTTGTGATTCAGTAACCTTGCCAGGATTGAAGCAGCTGCACATTTTCCAGGCCTAGCTTGCTTGTTTTTACACAAATATCTAACAGGAGCAATTTCTGAAGCGTACACAGGTCACAGACCTAAAGTTGGATTAGATGCTACATACAGTATTTATTCATTTATGATTGCAGAGATAGTGGAGTAATTAATGTGCATTCCTAAAGCATCACACTACCACTATTATGCTTGACTGATAATATAATGTTCTTATTATAGCATCATAGGGCGGCACGGTGGCTTGGTGGGTAGCACTGTCTTGGTGCCTTACAGCAAGAAGGTCCTGGGTTCGATCCCCAGGTGGAGTTTGTATGTTCTCCCCGTGTCTGTGTGGGTTTTCTCCCACAGTCCAAAAACATGCAGCCAGGTTAATTGGAGACACTGAATTGCCCTATAGGTGAATGTGTGTGTGTATGTGTGTGTGTATGTGTGTCTGCGCTGCGATGGACTGGTGCCCCGTCCAGGGTGTTACTGTGTGCCTTGCGCCCACTGAAAAGCTGGGATAGGCTCCAGCACCCCTCCGCAACCCTAATTAGATAAGCGGTTAAGAAAGTGAATGAGTGAGTATAACATCATATCTTATTGAAACAAAACTGATTTTCCAAAAGCTTTGAAGGTTCTTCAAGGAGACACTTTAATTCATGTGAATCTGCTATAATTGTTAAAGATGTCAGCAGTTAGCTCATCCTGCCTAAACAGTACTTTAATTACATTGACAGAACTTCAGAGGATTATTAAAAACCCAAATGCATTTGGCACCCAAGGATGCATTTAGTACAAAACAGCAGAAATGATGAATCCCTAATATTTTTTCTAGGTTCTCCAGCTGCACATACTGAGTAAACAGACTATAATCTATAATGTATAGATTAAACTTGTCTGTTTACTCAAGCTGTCGGCTTGATTTCTTGTTGGTGTTCCCAAGGTTGAGTGTTTTCACATATGTAAGCACTTCATTTTTTAAAGTTAAGGTGCAGGGCAGATTGAGAAAGTGCTGTCATCTTGGTTAATAGTTAACTTTTTTCTCACAACAAGAAGAATATAAGGTTTACAATAACAGTATAAAAGTATTTATTTATTTATCTTTAGTTGCTACTTTATTCTAATCAGGGACAGTCAGGCCTCTGACTACTTGTGTGCCAACTAGTGAGTTCCTGTGGAAGAAAAATCAAGACACCAGCTAAAGAGTCAGAGGAAAAAGCTAAAGCTGCGTCCGAAATCGCATACTTCTGCGAGAGCGGATAGTATGTCCGAATACGTAGTATACAATAAAGACTACGCGAAAAGTATGATGACCCGGATGACCTACTTCATGGGCAGCCATTTTTGAGTATGCACACGATGCACACTTGCGGTTTGATAATCTATCCCATAATTCATAACTTGGAGCTGATAGATGGTGGAAAGCAGAGAGTCGGCTATTTACAAGTGTAAGAAAGACAAAATTAAAAATGTTATTATTGCGTACAACCCTGAGTAACGTTATTAGCAGCTTTGTGGAGAACTACTATAAAATTGTTATAACTGCAACGATAATGTCATGCATGACGTGACGTTGGTAAGATGCCGGACGTAGTACGTCTGAAGGTGCATACTTGTGTACTGAAAAATGCACTATGTAGGGTACGTAAATCCGTGATCTGATATACAATCTAGTGCACTGTGTAGGGAACATAAATTCATATCTAAAATACTATCTGGTGCACTATGTAGGGAACCTAAATCCGTTAAATAATACGCTACCTAAAGCATTATGTAAGAAACATAAGTCTATTATCTAGTACACTATCTAGTGCACTAAGGAACATAAATTCTTTTCTAATACACAATCTAGTGCACTATGTAGGGAACATAAATCTATTATCTTTCACACTATCTAGTGCACTATGTATTTGTGACGCGAACAGTAAGCTTAGTAGCTCAGTTAGCAGCTCCTAAAAGTTCTGTTATCACCCATATCCTCTGGTGGTGTTTTTTTTTAAGCTTTTTTTTGGGGGGGGGGGGGGGGGCATGGGTGGTCGGGGTCGAGGTCCGGGTCCGGGGGTACCTCCCTGAAATGAATTTTTGCTACTTGGGATGTCTGTTGTCAGGACGCTTCTCCTCAACAACCAGACGCCATTGCACTAATGCGTCTCCTTTAACGAGATGAGTTTTCCAACGGAAGTGACGTTGCTGTGTTTGTTTCGGAAGCGAAACGGCGTCAGATTTAAACAGCCACAGAAGTTCAGCTAGACTGTATTTATATAGTTAAATTCGTTATGGAGTTTGGTTAAATGTATATAAAAAACTAAACAATGTTTAATTCGTTTTAATGTTGTATATAAATATCGATATTAAACGAAAACGTTTACTTTGTTCGCTAGCTAGGTGGCTAATGCTAGCAGGCTGTTCGGTGTTATTAGTTCTATAGCGACCGTAAACAACAACAAACCCGCTGACTGTTACAGTTCATCCAAACTCTCTCTGTACAGTTAAGTGCAGCTTTTTAACAGCTGTTTAGTCGAAATGTGAATAAAATATATGTTTATAACTTTAAATATTTTCTAGCCACATATAACAAATTATGAGGTAAATCTCCACAGACCGGTGGCTTTAGTGATACTGGACGGTACTGAGCTGCTTGACAAAGTGAGTCTATTAATGGTTATAATTCTATATTTATTTATGTCATTGTCCTGGTGTACTTTTATGTGTATAGGTGAATTTTTTTTAATTTAATTATTCCACAATGCATTTATTTATGAGTATATTTATAATACAGTGATACCTTAAAACTCAACGTCAATTGGTTCTGGGAGTGGCACTGAGTTTATTAGGCGTTGAGTTTCAAGGTAAACCTGTTAATGTATTTATATTTACATTTTAGGCATTTAGGACACGCTTTTATCCAAAGTGACTTACAGTACTGTGACAGTATACAATCTAAGAAATTTAGGGTTAAGGGCCTTGCTCAAGGGCCCAACAGTGACAACCTGGCAGTGGTGAGGCTTGAACCTGTGACTTTCCATTACTAGTCCAGTATCTTACCCACTAGGCAACAACTGCCCCTGTTCCCATGGAACTGCATATATCTTAGGCTAATGTAAAATAATAACACAAATATAATATAAAGAAGAAGATATCCTTTATTTGTCATATATATATATACATATATACAGATGTACAGTACAATGAAATTCTTTCTTCGCATATCCCAGCTTGTTTGGAAGCTGGGGTCAGAGCGCAGGCTCAGCCATCGCACGGCGCCCCTGGAGCAGACAGGGTTAAGGGTCTTGCTCAAGGACCCAACAGTGGCTGCATAGCAGAGCCTGGATTTGAACCACCAATCTCCCGGTTAATAGCCCAAAGCTCTACCCACTAGGCTACCACTGTCCCTATATAAAACACTAAAACACTAAAACACAATTGAAAACAGTTAAAAATAAATAACTGTTGCACAAACCTTGACATGACTCATTGTACTAAAACGAGTGAGGAATTTAATCAGTGGAGAGAACGTATGAGCAGTAATAATTAAGAGAAGTTTAGCGTTTCTATGTCATAATTTTAATACATTAAATCATGTCAAGTGAAACAGAAGGAAAATCCGGCTAAACACAGGTTTGACTGTTATTTCACACAAATGCATATTCGTCTTGTATTCGCACTTTAATGACGTCTTACTGCACCGCTCAAGCGGTTTAGCCTTTAGTATACAGTATAAAACATAATTAACAGCTTAAGCCTTAATTCACTTGTTACACAAGCGCCAAATTAAGACAACGTTTAAGCAGCAATTTTTAAGCAGCTGCTTTATCATTTGGATTAGGCATGTTGATGCTTAACTAGTAAACTGATAACCTTCATAACCTATAACCTATCATTGTTCGGTTATTGCTGTTAAAAGTGTCATTTAAATTAATTTCCAACCCTGACAGATTTTGAAAAAAAATGCTTTTATATTATTAAAATCATAAATGTCGGAACTGTCACACATTAATATTGCAAACAGAAGCTGTTTCAGTACATTCATATGGATTTTGTCATGTGGATGTGGATCTGTGTGGATCTGTGTTCAGACATGATGTGGATATTTTGCTTCATGTCCCAATACAAAGAGAGAACTCTGTCTGTCGTATTATAATACTGTAATAGCAATATAAAACACTATAGCAATAGTAGCATTAACATACCAAACACATATAGACCGTTTCAAATGAATATTCATGAGTCCAGGAAGTGACGTTGATGTTCCTAAGACGCTTCCGCTTGGTGGTAAACAGCGCTCAGAACAACAGCGATTGAGCACAACTGCTTCAATTCTTTTGCGCTAGTTCAGTTGTGATTTACTGACAGTATGTCTAAATTAAAGTTAGGACCGTGTTGTTCGGTTGTCGGATGTTCCCTCAGGCCAGGTACAAACTTGCTTTCAGAAATTAAGGTGAACAGATTTCCAAAAGACCACGCACAGCGAAACGCTTGGATTGCTGCTGTAAATAGAACCGGCTGGATACCCACCATCAACTCTTATAATAAATGTAATATATATTATTTCATAATAAAATATTGTGAACAAATGTACTCACTTAAACGCTGTTCTCTTGGTGTCTTGTCCCTGACGTTTAGCTTAAGTGTATTAAAATATGCAGGCGCTTAATATTTGTATTAATAGAACAGAATAAACATAAACCTAACATAAGCCTTAAAAAGTTTACATTTTCCTGAGAATACGATGTAAAAGCCATAACTTTATAGGACTATATTTTGGGGAAATGTCACTATATGGAATTATATTAACGGCTTAATTAGCTGTAATAATTAGCTTAGCTTAATTATTAAATGACACACAGACCTGTAAAGAAACATGGTTCTACTTTTGTAATACAAAAAGTAAACATTCTATTTATGAGTACATTGTGCTTACTGTAAAATATTTCATGTATTTCCAGTTAGGCTATAAAAAATCGTTTTAGCGTTAGCTAATATGTTCTAATTCAGATGAGAAGTAATTCACTGTGGTTTGTCATATTTTTATCATATTATAATGGCTCTTAACTCAACAGACACAAAAGGGGAGATGACACAATAATGATTTTAATAATTAATTGTATGCGTCCAAACTGCGGTATGCTTTCACTGCCTCTCTGGTGTAAACACACTCCGTTTCAACAGGGTAGTGATACACGTCTGGGTATGTTACCTCAGGCAAACGTTTTAGGTCAGCGGAAAAACACTTCTTAAATTCTCCTCAAAAGGGTCTGGTAAAGATACTTGATGATCTATCATTCATTTCTGCTAATATCGCGTTTGTTCCGCGTTCGGGAGACTCGAAAAGTACGAGCTCGTCATGTTGACAGCTGGATGGATGTTTAAAAGTGGCGCTACCGGAAAGGCGAAAGGAACAGACATGCGCAGTAGCGTTGTTATTGTTTACCCTCATTGAAACGGTCTATATATTTGATTACCCTGTATTGGCTTTATTGGCGTTTGTAAGAAACCGTTTGCTACTAAAAACTCTGAACTACTCACAGTGTTTGTTCACCTTACTGTTCCACTTTCACGATGTTACATTCTGGCATTACAGACTTGTTGATATAAAACTAATTAAAATATATATCTACAACAGATCAAAATGTTTCCAAATTGCAACTTCCATGACATGAAATGTCATTAAGAAGCGTCAGTTAAAGGGAACTGTGAAAGTGAAGTCCTCCAAGACTGAAGTTGAGAAACCCTGGACTAAAATGGTTTTATAAAAAGCATGTTGATTAATGCTTGTTCCAAATTGTGTTTTAGGTCATGTCTGCTGGACCAGCTGTGAGTGGGCCCACACAGGGTAACCACGAACGAAGCAGAGATCGAACAAAACGCAAGGGTGGTGGACAGAGTAAAGCGCCTCCACGTTCCTCTCAGCGTCACACAGCAAATCGATCTAATCAGGGCATTGTTGAGGAAATCAACAGGTTATTTCAATGTTGAGAGCTACACTCATGCACTTCACTGCTGCATTCTTCTTTTCTTTTATTGGCTGTTGATTGTCTTGTTTATTAAAATCTAGACTGACGGAAGTAACCGATCAGCTACAAAACAAAGAACAAGGCATTAATAAAGAGGAAGAACTGAGATGGAGGATCAACCTGTTGGAGAAAGAGAAGCTGGAGGTGACATCCAAGTGCAATCAGGAGGTATTGTTTTCTTTATTCTGTACTGTATATTTATGTATCACTTTATTTCTATTGGTGTAGATGCATGTAATTAACTATTATTTAGATTTAAATATGTTAAAATAGTTATTTTATGTAATCAATACATTTGAACATGCATAACAATCAATGTGGGGGGGTGCTGGAGCAAGGCACACAGTAATACCAGGGTGCCAGTCCATCACAGGGCAGAAACAAATACATACACACACACACACCCATTCACCTATAGGGCAATTCAGTGTCTCTAATTAACCTGACTGCATGTTTTTGGACTGTGGGAGGAAACCCACGCAGACACGGGGAGAACATGCAAACTCCGCACAGAAAGGACCCAGACCGCCCCGCCTGGGGATCGAACCCAGGACCTTCTTGCTGTGGGGTGACAGTGCTACCCACTTAGCCACCGTGCCGCCCTAGCTACAAAACAACCACAGAATATTTAATATTGTGATGTTACACTGACATACTGCCTTGCCCTTAGTGTGAAATCAGCAAACCTGTTGGACAGAAGCTCTTTAGCCTTTTGTGTTCTTATACTTCTGTGCCATGTTGTGCTGTACAGGTGGCATGTAGTGAGGCTCAGCTCGCTCGCTGTCGTGCCCTGCTGGAAAGAGGAGAGGCTCAAAGGCAGACACTCGAGTATGAGCTTGCCGTGATGAAAAGAGATGCTGCGGCTCAGAATAAACGTTTGGAGGACAAAATAGCCGATCTAATCAAACACAACCAGCAGCTGGAAGGTATGTATATGTGTATGTTTTTTAAATTCATACATAGTATAATTGTGTTGCATTCACTAAAATGTTTGTGTTTGTGTGCGTGTGGCTGGCTGTGTATGTGTAGGCCTCAGTGCGGAGCTGCGTCAGAGGGCCTCTGATCTGCTGAAAGCTCTGGAAATCACTCAGCTGGCTCGAAACGAGGATGAGCAGAGAGTCCACGTGGAGCTGCGTGAAAGGGATCATCTGATTTACAGCATTAATACAGAGAAAGAACAGATACAGGAGGAGAAAAGACAGCTAGACACACTGCTGCAGGTACATAGTGTGTGTTATATTTAAGATTCTGATCGGCTCACTGTCTCTTTGTTATGTTTTCTGTATCTCCACCTGTTTCTCTCCCTTTCTGCCTCTGTTAGGAGCAGAAGGACACCCTGCAAGATCTGAGGGACAGAATGGACAGAGTGCAAAAAGAGAGGCAGCGGGACGCAGAGCAGCTCAGAGTGAAAACATCGGAACTGAGGCACAGTGTGGATCGTGAGGAGAAAGTGAGGAAGGAGGTGAAGGTAAGACAGACAGGGAAACAACAAGAGCAATTCATACACAGGATGGACATTTTAAACAGGGGCAGTTGTAGCCTAGTGGTTAAGGTACTGGACTAGTAATCCAAAGGTCACTGGTTCAAGCCCCACCACTGCCAGGTTGCCACTGTTGGGCCCTTGAGCAAGACCCTTAGCCCTCAGTTGCTCAGTTGACACATTACTACAATTTTCTTTGGATAAAATGCCAAAAATGTAAATGCAAAATGTAAACATGTTGCAGGGCGGCATGGTGGCTCAGTGGGTAGCACTGTCGCCTTACAGCAAAAAGGTCCTGGGTTTCATTCCCATGTGGAGCGGTCTGGGTCCTATCTGTGTGGGATAGGGAGCTCCGGTTTCCTCCAACAGTCCAAAGATGTGCAAGTGAGGTGAATTGGATATACAAAAATGTCCATGACTGTGCTTGACATTAAAGACTTGAGCTGATGGATCTTGTGTAATGAGTAACTACCTGTCCTGTCATGAATGTAACATTATGGGCAGAACAGCAAGCACTATGTCGATGACAGGCCTTGCACCTCACCTGGCTAATACCATCACTAGGGTAAAACGTGGTGGCCGCATCATTTAATTTGTAACTGAACGTGTGCTTGTGTATGCAGGCAGTCATGCAGAGAGTAAAGACGCTGGAGGAGAGTGTGGAGTCAGAGAGAGCTGCTCACATGGAGTTGAAGGTCAATGCTGAAGTCCTGCAGGTATAGCCATGTCATTGGTAGTGACAGACACTAAACCATAACACATTTTTAACAAAGAGGTCATTAAAATAACCATCAAGCTGTAATAAATATTCATATTCATATTTGTTATATCTAATTATTTATTTAGGTCTTGATAAAATCAATGTACTACAAAGACAACCTAAGTAAACACAATATGTACTGAGGGAAAAAAGCTCCTACCCCAGCTGGTCCTATGTGAAAAAAGTTTTATCTGCCCTCTTGGTTATGTAATGAAGTAAATGTAAATAATAACTGGGTTAAGTTGGACTAACACACCTATCAGCCCATGCTCAAGCATAGTTGAGTTATGCAACTAGACCCAAATACCAAAACCCTGTTGGGATGCTACGGCAGGACCTCGTTTGAAAGCCCTGTAGTGTAGCTAATTTTAAGCAGTACGGTAGCACTGTCATTTCACAGCAAGAAGGTCCTGGGTTCGATCCCCAGGTGGGGCGGTCTGGGTCCTTTCTGTGTGGAGTTTGCATGTTCTCCCCGTGTCTGTGTGGGTTTCTTCCGGGAGCTCCTAGAGCACTTTATTAGGTACACCTATCTGGTAGGTCCATTCACGGATCGTTTTATAAGCTACACCTACCATACAGATGAACTCTGTGTGTATACAACTACTGACTGTAGCTTATATGTTACCTTGTAGTCTTTGTCACCCTCTGCAACTCATCTCCACTGAACTTTGAGTCCTGCAGTGACACTAACATGGTAATGACATGGTAGTCTGTGTTGTATAAGTGAAGCAGATGCAGCAGTGTCTGTTACATTATACTCAAGATAGTGACATGAAACAATGCTCAGTTGGTATTAAGGAGTCTTAATGTTTAACAAAGTGCAGTTTGGGTCCATGAATTCACATGGTTCATGCCAAAGTATGACCCTGTAGCAGCAGAAGTTAAGATTCATCAAACAGGGCAACTTATTAGATAGTCATCCCAACAACATATTGTACATTTTCTATACATTTTTATTTATTATTTTTAATACTTATGCCGTGACGACACTGATCAGAAAGCATCCTTCTGGCTTAAATCAGTTATTAATATATAGACCTTATCATCAATCAATGTAAATCAATATAAAGCATTATTTATTTATGTTATTTATACTATTTTATTAATAGTACTCATGGTAAATATAGTAGTGACTATTAAATGTTTAAACAGTAAGTGTGTGTGTGTGTGTGTTTAGGTGCGTCTCAAAGATGCTGAAGCCGCTCTCTCAATAGAGAAGAAAAACCAGTCGGATGCTTCGATCAGTCTTGAGCTACTAAAGCAGAAATTTGGAGAATTGGAGAAAGCACACACACATGAGAAAGAACGGGCCAACACATCACAACATGCACTGCAACAGTAAGAGTACTGCCAACAATTACAAGCTGCATGTCAAACAGTAAAGGGAAGCACAGATTTATCTTTTTAAGTGGAAACTAAATTAATCTGTGGTATGGAAACTCTAGGCATATAACATCACATTTATACAGCTGAATTAAAAGCTTTGGGATTGCAATGACTTTTAATGTTCAGGCATTTAAATGAATTACAAGTTCTAATTAGTTTTTGCTTTATTTTAAATGCCCACTATGTAGGGTTGAATACACTGTTATTGTACTGAGGTAATTCAGACAGTAACAGAAGCGCCGCCACTTTGCACCTGTTGAAAATTTACCTTAAATGTAATGTCACCTTAAATGTGCAGAAAAACAAAGATTATTAACGATCATATAAAGGGTCACAGTACACTGTTGTCCACTAGTGTGAAACATTTGACTAGCAGAACATTCCCTGGTACTTTCTATCCATCACTTCATCCTAGCCTTTGGAGTGGATCATTTTTACCCATAGTGTGAGTCGTATCTGAGCTTGCTTAAAGTGAGCCTTGTTTTTAGATGCTACACAGGACTCAAGCTCTAAACCTGAGCATTTAAGCTTTAATCTCCAAATGTATTGCCCAGGTATCTACAAGGTTACTCAGACTTTAGCCACTTTACCACGTCAGAGTAAAGTATCAATGTTGCCTTTCTAATGAAACCATTTTTTTTCCCTTTTCAGGCTGGAGAAGGAACATCTCCACACCAAAAGCGATCTAACTGGTCAGCTGGATAAAATGAAGAATGCATCAGCTGATCTGGTTGGTCAATTGGAAAGGGAGAAGGCGGAGTCCGCTAACCTGATGAGTCAATTAGAGAAAGGAAAAGCAGAGTCATCTAATCTGATGGATCAGTTAAAGAGCGAGAAAGCTGAGTCAGCTATGCTGATGAATCATTTGGAAGAGGAGAAGGCAAAGTCAACTAAGCTGATACTCAGACTGCAGGAATGTGAACGAGCGCAGACAGAGAGCCAACAGGAAGTCAGCCTGGTAATCCACACATAATGGAAGCATTCCAGCATCCCAGATCTACATATGGTGTGGTTATTTAGTCCAGCACTTTGCCGTTTGGGATGGAGCTACACATGTCAAGGGATACTATACGTATTGTTTTATTTACATTTACATTTACATTTTCTGCATTTAGCAGACGCTTTTATCCAGAGCGACTTACAGAAGTGCTTCCATTTTATATTAATATGAGGTTTGGAATGAAAAAGGGGTACATACAATTGAATAGTACTGTATGTGGACCTAATGTGTGTGTATGTAACGCTTGGTTTGTATGTACAGAATCAACAAAGACTGTTGTTTTTGGAGGAGGCATATAAAAGCCTTCTGAAAGATATGGAACAGCTATTGGAGCGTTACCACCAACAGGGGGCGCCACACAACAACAGTGCAGGTATGTGTGTGGAACATTGTACTTATTAATTGCAAATACCTTGTAAAGGACTGGTCCTGGAAGCAAAAATAAACAAGTGAAATAAAAGTGTGTGTGTGTGTGTGTGTGTGTGTGTGTGTGTGTGTGTGTGTGTGTGTGTGTGTGTGTGTGTGTGTGTGTGTGTGTGTGTGTGTGTGTGTGTTAGGGGTTGAAGATAAACGCAGCCCATCTACTCTGATGGATAGTCTAAGAGCAACATTACACCAGTATCACACAGAGGTAACACACACACACACCTACAGCATTGCACAGCATTACAATATAAGGAAAGTGGTTATACAGTGTATGGAGGCATACAATATATGGTCAAAAGTATGTGCACATGCCATTTTCTTAATGAGATTTGTATTTTGAAGTGAACCTTTACATCTTTAAGTTCAATTGTGCTAAACTGAGTGCCACCGTGCCCACAGCTAACTAAAGCATGCTTCAACACCAGACTTCAAACTTACAAATCCTATTTTAAATAAAGTTGGGACAAATCTGTAATTGGTTATATCTCTTCTTGAAAGATTTAATGTTCAACACTGTGTTTGTGTGTGTTTATGTTTGTGTGTGTAGACAAAGGACTTGTTAAAGGTGGTGAATGTCCTGAATGAGGAGAGCAAAGAGAAAGAGAATATAATCACTCAACAGAAAAGACACATCCAGGTTAGTGTGTGTGACTATTGCAAGGCTGTTGTTAATCCCTGTGATGGTTTGCACCCTGTCCAGGGTGTTTCTGCCTTGTGCTTGGTGTTTCCCAGTGGACATGGACCTGCCATGATGTGTTTTTTGTTCAAACTAAACTACACAGGTCTTGTTATTAATCATTTGCAAATAATTTCAATCATGAGTTATTCTAACCTCATTCATTTGACCCAGGTGGGGCGGGTTCGCCACGTGCCTGTGTGGTTTTCCTCTGGGAGCTCCGGTTTCCTCCCACAGTCCAAAAACATGCAGTTAGGTTATTTGGAAACACTGAATTGCCCTATAGGTGAATGGGTGTGTGTGTGTATGTGTGCAATGGACTGGCGCCCCGTCCAGGGTGTTATTGTGTGCCTTGTGCCCTAAGCTGGGATAGGCCCCAGCACCCCCCTGCAACCCTGATTGGATAAGCAGTTAAGAAAGTGAGTGAGTGAATTAAGATGTGTTTCCATTGGTAAATTATGCCAGCCCACTACTGCTGGGATCCAGGGTTTGAATTCCCAGCTCTTCGCTGGTTGGATGTCTACACTCAGACATGATTGGGTATGTCTAAAGCAATGGCATTGCGCCCAGCGGGTCCAGGGAAATCTGGAAAATGAAATAAAAATAAAATGAATGTATATAATACACATAATGTATGTAAAGTAGCGACTGTTGCTATTATTGATTTTGTTTGCTATTATTTTTAGGATTGTGAGGTGCAGGTTGCGTGTCTAAGAGAGGAGTCCGAGCGTCTGCGCGCAAACGCCGCAGACGCATCTGCCGCCACAGATCGAGCACAGAGAGAATTACACAGGATCACGTACTGTTTGGAGAAGGAGAAGAAAGAGCTCGCAGACACAACAACACACATGCATATTCTCACACAGGAGCACAAAAAGGAGCAACAGGTATGCTTCACATATGCCAATTAATGAAAATAACTGTATTAATAAAAGAATAACATTATATAAGAAAGTCTTGCAATGTGTGTTTTGTGTGCCTGCAGGAGCAGCTGACTTTCCTGCACTCTTTGTATCAGCGGCTTGTTGCTGGATATGTGTTTGTGGCCCCGGCCCAGGACATGATTGGTAGCTTTTCATGGGCCGAGCTTAGCGCCATGCTGCAGGAGCATGCAGATGCACTGGCGTCAGACTTTAAGTCAATGAATCAGAAGGTAAGAGAGGGTTTACTATACAGGCCTTCACCTCAGCCAAATCAGTTTCCTTATTAGGAAGTAAATGCTCGTTTTACACCCTAGATCCGGAGACAGCATGGTGTTTGGGACACAATCATGACAGAAAGTGTATTTATGTGTGTTTCTGTTTTCTCTGAAGTTAAATACAATACTCTTATATGTGTGTATGTATGCTTGGGTGTCTCAGATCTCGCTTTTGGAGAGTATGTGCGAAGGGAAGGCAGCAGCCTTGACTAGTGTGTGCGAGCAGCTGAAGCAGAGAGAAGAGAGCTGGATTAAACAGAGAGAGGAGCTGGACTCACACCACACACGCCTAGTTAATGAACTTCATACCAAATCTCAGGTATGATTAGCCACCTGTCTGAGGGGTTTTTGTAGTGTATTAGATCAGGGCCCCACAGGTTGAAAACCCCAGTATTACAAATACATGTGCTATACATGTATGTATCTACAGACATCCATTTACAACCAGCACACAACCTTAAGGACATACATTTCTTTTTGTACTTTACTCTTCGTAGGATTTGAGGAGTCGTTTAAATCAGGCTGAAGAGAGCCTCCGTGTTTCTGAGCACTCTCAATCCGCTCTTCATCTGGAAGTGAACCGTCTGCAGGACCTGATTCACGCACGTCGGCGTGATGACGAGTCTCTGTTGGCAACATGTGCCCTGCTGGCAGGTTGTGTAAGCCATCTCCACACGCGCGTCTGTGCACTTAAGGATCAGAAAGCCGTGTTGCATCGGTGTGTGCGCGACACGGAGGCTCTGAAAGGAGAGGTGAGCGCTTTACTGCATGCGCTTAGCAACCCGGAGGTTAAAGGTCACGCAGCAGTCAGACAGGGTGTGTGGAGGTTTCGGTCATGTGCGATCGCCGTGATGGCTGCTGTGCGACTCCGAACACTCCACAAGACCTCACACACTTTGTTCAGGCTGGATGGAGGAGTGTGTGTAAAAGAGCTGAGGTTGAGCGAGGGATCGGAGCGAAGAGACGAGGAGGCGAAGATGTCGATGCTGAGGTCCTCTGAGCTTAGTGCGATCATACACAGCTGCATGCACGGTGTGCAGAAAGAACTGGGGAAAACAGGTGAGGACCTGTGCCACTCCAATACCGCCTTCTCCTCAACTCATAACCCATAATGTAAACCATAAAACTCACTCTCTAGGTGTGAATATTTGTTTATTGTATATAAAATCAAATCAAAGTTTATTTGTCACATACAGGTCATACATGGTATAACTAGCAGTGAAATGCTTTTGTTTAACTGCCCGGTCAAATTTAGTACTAAAGAACAGAAGAACACAATAGAATAGAATAGAATAGTTTGTTGCGTATGGGGCTGCATAGCCGCAGACCATTCAGGGTGCCCATGCTGACCCCTGTACGCCACCGAAAGAGCCAACAATGGGCACGTGAGCATCAGAACTGGACCACGGAGCAAAGGAAGAAGTTGACCTGGTCTGATGAATCATGTTTTCATGTTGCTTACCTGGGAAACACATGGCACCAGGATGCACTATGGGAAGAAGGCAAGCCGGCGGAGGCAGTGTGATGCTTTTGGCAATGCTCTGCTGGAAAACCTTGGGTCCTGCCATCCATGTGGACGTTACTTTGACACGTACCACCTACCTAAGCATTGTTGCAGACCGTGTACACCCTTACATGGAGACGCTATTCCCTGATGGCTGTGGCCTCTTTCAGCGCGATAATGCGCCCTGCCACAAAGCAAAAATGGTTCAGGAATGGTCTGAGGACCACAACGACGAGTTTGAGGTGTTGACTCGGCCTCCAAATTCCCCAGATCTCAATCCAATTGAGCATCTATGGGATGTGCTGGACAAACAAGTCCGATCCAACTTACATGAGTTCCATCTTGGTGCCAGATACCACAGCACACCTTCAGGAATCTAGTGGAGTCCATGCCTTGACGGGTCAGGGCTGTTTTGGCAGCAAAAGGGGGGAACAACACAATATTAGGAAGGTTTTCTTTGTTTCTTTGATACTAATGTGACCGGGCATCTGTATGTGACAAATAAACTTTGAACTTGAATAAGTGTAATAGTGCATTGTGTGTGTGTGTGTGTGTGTGTGTGTGTGTGTGTGTGTGTGTGTGTGTGTGTGTGTGTGTGTGTGTGTGTGTGGGGCAGAGCACACTGTTTCAGCCCTAGCTTCAGCTCGCGTCAGCTTTACTAAGCTGATGGAGAGACTGCTGCCCGAGTCCGAGTCACTTCATCAGGGTTGCTACGGAGGCGTTGGGACCTTGGCGTGGCAGTTGGGTCAAGGACTAAACAGACTTCGCAAAATAAATCACTTCCCACTGAGAATAGACACCAATAAGGTACCGTCCAGACAGAGCAAAGCATACATTTATATTCATATGTCAATATTTATACTTCCATATAGAGTATGTTGTCATGTACTTATATGTTTGTGTGTGTGTCTGTGTAGCTCATGCTCTCTGCACTGCAGCAGCACTTCCTGGCGTATACAAAGCGTTTACACTCTGCCGAGGTGGAAAGGAGGGACCTGAGGATCGAACTTGCACGTCTAAGATGCAGCAAAATGCAGCACAGTAGCAAGTCCAAGGATGGCACAAACTCCCAGAGGGAGCCTAAGAACAACAACCACAGAGTAGGTGCAACATGGAAGAGAGTGGACAACACTTAAGTATTGCTAACAGGGTCTGCACAAGTGCACACCGACTAGGCATATCATTATGACCACTGACAGGTGAAGTGAATAGCACTGATTAGGATTTGAGCGAGTTTGATTCAGATTGTGATGGCTAGATGGCTGGGTCAGAGCATCTCCAACACTGCAGCTCTTGTGGGGTGTTCCCGGTCTGCAGTGGTCAGTATCTATCAAAAGTGGTCCAAGGAAGGAACAGTAGTAAACCAGCGACAGGGTCATGGGCGGACAAGGCTCATAGATGCACATGGGGAGCGACAGACGTTAAGACAGCCTGGTCTGATTAATCATGTTTTCTTATACATCACGTGGATGACTGGGTGCGTGTGCGTTGCTTACCTGGGGAACACATGGCACCAGGATGCACTATGGGGAAAAGGCAAACCAGCGGAGGCAGTGTGATGCTTCGGGCAAAGTTCTGCTGAGAAACCTTCCGGTGTCTAGTGGAGTCTCGACGCGTCAGGGCTGTTTTGTCAGCAAAAGGGGGAACCAACACAATATTAGGAAGGTGGTCATAATGTTATGCCTGATTGGTGTATGTTGAATTTCCATTAACGTTTCCTTTATCATTCTACTTTACATTATGGGAAAAATATTATTACTGTTGCTTATTTATAACATTGTGGTTAGTCTTTTGGACCCATCTCTTTCTGAATATGTGGCTTTGTGTGATGTGTGCGTACAGGCATGCGTTCCTATAGAGCAGTTCCGCAGTGTTTGTTCGGAGTTGAGCTCGGCTCTGCAGAGAGAGCAGCAAGCTCAGAGTCTCCTGCATGAACAGGCCACCCAGCTTCATGAGCTTGGTCTCACCATGGAGCTACATACTGGAGAACAGCTGGAGAAGGACCACACACTTGCTCAGGCCGTACAGGTATACACAGATCATACTAGACAATAGAAAGTGTCCTTGGTAACTAATAAATGGTAACTTTTCCTCTTTTGGATAGATTCTGTATAGAGTAATGGTCTGTAGTCTCCAATCTTATGTTATAGAAGAGGTCATGTGATGTTTTATTGGCAAAGGGAGGTTGTACAAAGTATCAAATACAGATTTGCTAATAATTATGGGACATGTGGTTTGTATTTTTGTCACTATAACACACCTTTTACCTTATAGTATATATTAACCCCTCTGTTTTTTCCCTTTTTCCTCAGAGTTTGACTAAAGCAAAGGCAGAGCTTAAAAGAAAGGACCAGTCTCTGTGTTTATTTGAAAAACAGCTGCGTCAGTCACATCAAGAGAACCAGCAGCTACAGGAAACTATCAAGAGAGCAGAGGAGTCACTACGAATTTCATCCAAGTATATAAACACACACACACACACACACACACACACACGAGAACTCAGTACGAATTTCATCCAAGTATATATACTGATCAGCCATAACATTAAAACCAGGTGGCTGATCATTGTGTATACACACACACTGCATGACAGACATAGATGTATCACTCTACTCAAATCTGACACAAGCATGTTATAAACGCATCGTGCCAGATGTCATACAGTGGATTACAGACGATTGACTTTTTGCACACTGTTAATATAATGAATTTTGAATAAATGTTTTTTACCCATTAGACTACACTTAATCACCCATAAAGATAAAATGAAAACATGCTGACAATACATGATAGATTAAAAACTAAAATCTCTTTGTTTCTTACAGTAATCATTCGGATTTTACATCATGTCCCAGTTTGAAGGTAAAACTTAGCTTACCATTATTTTACCAGACTGCATTCTAATTTGCCACTGACAAAACAGTTTTTATTTAAAGCTACCATATTATCATTTCGACGGGTCAGGTCGAAACTCAGCTCTGCCATCCGGCAGGCTGGACAGCTGCATGAACAATGATTGGCTGAGAGCACATAACTGATGCAATCACGACCTCTGCTGGCTGGTTGATGGCGCCTGCACGGGGTCGAGGAATAATGCGTTGATCAGGATGTGGCTCGCCGTACACAAAGATGATCCGCATATGAACTCACCTCATGCAGGTGAAAAGATGCAGTCGGATAAAGCGCACGTGTCGGAGGGGGCGTGTGTCAGTCTCTCTCTTCTCAATCAGGGGTCGAGAAGAAGAGTAATGCAATCGTGTACTTGGATACGACTAGATTGATTGGAAATTTGTGAAAAATGCAAATAAAAGCTACCAAAAATGATTAACTTTAATATTTATCAACAGGTGATCAGATCAGATTATCCTCCCGTTTCATCTCATGAAGCTGAGGTGCATCATCAGGTGCCAGCTGTCTCAGAGACTCTCATCAAACAGAAAACCATCCCTGGGAACACGCTGCCTATTCGAAAGAAATCACTTACACGTAAGAAAAGCAAAGCTGTGAGAAAAAAGGTCTAACATCACCGCTTTAAAAGCAGCCTACTTAGAAAACACTACTTTAAATGTAATTTATTATTATTAAACATAATGTTCACTGTGCTTTAGTTATAAAGAAGAATGTGGTGTGTCTTATGGCTACATACTGAATAACACTTTTTTTTTTTTTTTTTTTTTTAATAAAAGTAAACAAAATGGAACGGTAAAGATGCATTTTCTATATCATTTTTTAAAACCATTGTGTACACCAGTATATATCAGCCAAATCATTACGACCATATGGCCAGCGCCCCAAAAGTCTTGGCGGAAAGTGTAACAAAATAGTGCAGTCCAAATGGACCTAGGTCAAACTCATTTTACATGTGCATTATGGTGGCCCTCAAAGGGCCGATTGTAATGTATCCTGCTGTGATTGCAGTCTGCCTTTTAAGTCTTGGACAATTTGTTGTTCTTCTTGGAGTCTAAATTCTGCCAAATGTATACTGTATATTTATAATGTATATCTACATTTATATTGTACTCTTTTACCACATACACAGCCTCATCTTTCATTAAATTCTCTTCCTTCTGCTTCAATTTTCTCTCCTTGTACATTTTGGGATTATTTGTAAATATTTCTCAACATCACTTGTTGGAAAACCGCCTTAGTTAAATGCTGATGTGGAAACACTGTGATCTAGTGGCTGTATGTGGTCACAAAATCAGCATGCATTGTGGGAGATGCAGTTACAGTGTATTTTAAGACAATCATACGTCTTTTAAGCTCTCGCGGGCCACATAAAGTGACGTTTGACACATGTCACCTAGGGGATTATGAAACAGCCCTTGATCAAATCCAGTGCTGTATACAAATGAGCAGCACCTAACCAAACCAAGACATTAGGTGTGAATCAGATTTGTACTCAACAGAATTGATTCATTGGAAGTCCACACATAACTGTACTCCACTATTAGATTTTGGAACAAGGATAATGAAATTACTAAAAAAGAAAGATACATAGAGCTGATTAGGTGGGTGGTGTTAGCTTCAAGTAGGCCTAGTGAAGTCCCACCTACTGCCAAGGTGCCACATAAAACATCATCTCTATACCATCAATGTAAATGTAGACTCAAGGAAATTTGGAAGAGACATGCATATACTAAAGACCTAATAACATTCACACACACTGAGACACAACTTATTACAGTTGTTTATTGATTTCTACAGCTTTAGAAATGTTGTGCTGGACACCAAGAGAAAGGTCTTCATACGTGCTGACTTCTGGCTTCAGCGTCCAGCCTCAGGTTATCACATTTCACCTCCTGAGGGATCAAAAACATTAAACATTTAACATTCCAAAGCTATATCAGGTTCATGGCTTTATTTTGTTTTTTGGTACTTACAGCACTTGTAGAGGTTGTTGACTCTGGCAATGTCGTTTTGGCTCATTTGAGTAGCAGTGCCAAAAGCCACGTTACTGTTTGGAATGGGAACCATGGTTGGTTGGCCATTTTTAGAGAAGGCAGTTCTAAAACAGAAAACACAGAGATTAAGTCTCTGGGGAACAAATTAATCTGCTGGTGCCATCTACTGCCAAAAATCATCTTTACAAGCCACTCTAGCACACTAAATCTCAGCTCTGCCATCCGGCTGGGCTGGGCGGCTACATGAACAATGCTGGCAGAGTCGAGGAATGCAAAATGAAAGCGTTATGAATTGGTGGTTCAGTCTGACCTGTGGTACTGCATGACAGAGTTGTAGTCATATGGAGTTCCTTGGTTCAGAGTGGCAATCTTGTCGAAGGCATACTTATAGCCTGGAGAAAGAATTACATTCAAAATATTATTAACATGAATCGATCTAATGTGTCTAAATCCTAACAGGTATTAATGCTAAGTAAATACTGAGACCTACTGTCGATAATGTTCTCCCATACAACGCGAATGTGATTGTCACGGTCGCTGCGGCACTGTTCATGGTTGAAGCCCAGAGCATGGAGAAGCTCGTGCTGCACAGTGTTATGGTAAATACATCCATAACGGTCCAGAGACACGGTCTGGGCATAACCAGTGCGTCCAACGTAGGAGTAGCATCTGTGGATGAGTTTTTTTGTTATGTTTTATTAATTGTGAGTAAAAAAAATAAACACTAATTCTGGGTGCAAGATGAAAATACACCCTGGACACGACATTCACACATTCACACGGACTCCAAGGGGTAATTTCCTGCATTTAACAGGTGCAGGGTGTAAAAAGTGGTAACAAAACCAGCATTATTGTTCACATGGATGTAATTACAGTTATTTTTTAAATTAAGGTTAAGGCTATGCTGATCTATAATCTATAAAGGTCTTACCCACTGCGAGACTCGATGCTGATGTAATCCCTCTGGTTGGAGCGTGGAACAAAGCGAATGCATGTAACTGAAGAAAAGGAGTCCAGACCACGCTGGATAACCTGCAGCTCACTAGAAGCTGAAGTGGTATTGGACAAAGTGAAGGTTAGGACTAATGTAGTTCAACACGTGCATTAATTATATCGTTTGGTGTGCGGTAGCTTTGACGTACTGAAGTGGTTGGCGATGACGTATGGCACGTAGACTTTGCCATCGGTGGATTTGGGCCACATGCAGCTGCTTGAGGTGCAGGGATCTGCATTTCTGCCAGTTTTTTCATCCACGGCAATATCGTCAATAACTGTTGGTTCGTCAGCACCACGAACTAGCACACAGAAAAATCACTGAAGACTATTTACTGTATATGTAATTAATAAGTGAACAAGTTCACATACAATGTGTTTTTTTCTTCTTATAAGAGCATTTATAAGCACTGGGAAGTTTGATGTTTTGGTGCGGATGTCGTATGCAGACACGCCCCCTCCGACACGTGTGCAGTACCGACTGCCTCTTTTCACCTGCAAGAGGTGAGTTCATTTGCGGATCAGCCTTGTGCCAGCAGAGGTCGTAATTGCACCAGTTATGAGGAACCCTAGTCGGGCTTATCCCACCCTGTGAACAACAGCCAATCGTTGTTCGTGTAGCCACCGAGCCCAGTCGGATGGCAGAGCTACCAGCTCTGATTTGCTACACTCCTATTAATTATTATTATTTTTTTTTTTTTTACATAATAGTGTTTGTACTGGACTATTGTGTGTGTGTGTGCGCATACCAATGCCTCTGTTCGCTCTCTCCAGCAGATCCCCAACAGATAACTCCTAAGCCACTTTTACATAAAACATTACAACAGTCAGTAATTTATTCGTGCTACTGCTTTTATTATCCAATATTGTATGTATTTATATAAACTTGGCATGTATTTGAACTTACCAGGATGGATGTGATGTTGTTTATTGCAGGTACAAACAGAGGGAAAAAGAAGTACAATCAGGATAGGGTTTAAACTCTGTATGGACACTTTATGGCCAAAAGAAAGTGGACACCCTTCTCAGTTATTGAGTTCAGTTATTTAAGCCACATTCATTGCTAACATGTGTATAAAAATAAATTATATGAAAATAAACTATATGGTATATGGTAACCTGTGAACAAAGCGAGCCCCATGAAGGCATGTTTTTGGTAAGTTTGCTGTGGAGAAGGTCAGATGGCTTCCTGAAAGCCTTTCCACAAGAGTGGAGGCTGTTAAAGTTACAAAGCTTTCGAGCAGAGTTCCAACTGGCCATATTGATGCCCATGGTTTGTAGCGGGTTGTCAAACAAGCTCATAGTAGTAGTAGTAGTAGAACTTTATTGTAGTAAGGTGTCCACATACTTTTAGATACGTAGTTTATGTATGTGTATGTAAGTATTACCTGCTCATTGGCTCTAACAGAGCAGACCAGCAACAGGGCCAGCAGACCCCCAATTCCCTTCCACACCAACATGACGGGCAATGTTCTGTGTTGGTAGACAGAAGAGTAGACAGCTTAGTTTAGAGTGTGGAGTTTGCATGTTCTCCCTGTGCCAGTGTTTGTTTTCTTCCACAAGTCTGAAGACATGCAGTCAGTCCTGTTTGAGCCCTGTGTGTGTGTGTGTGTTTGCCTTTTGACAGATTGTTGACCTGTCTGGGGTTTTTCCTGCCTTTCACCCAATGAATCTGACCCATCACAACCCTGACCAGGATAAAGCGGTGGTAAAACAGACTAAATGAAATGCATTTATTTAACTGGTTCAAATACAATACGCTTGTGATGTCTGCATGTATGTAATTTGAATAACATATAAATACAGCATCAGAAATACAAATACATTCCTATGGCACGTTTTAAGAATTCTAAGAGTGTTAGAAAGGTAAAAAATTAGCTAATTAGTCTCATTACTTGTAGGAAAAAAATAAATTGCAGTTAATTATAGTGGGTTAACAGCAAAGCACAATAAGCAGAGATCAGAGACCTACCTCTCAATTTCAAGAAGAAACTGATCCAACTTCAACCTCAAACCAAATTTATACTTTTAGTCCCTGTTTGCACAATAAGCGACGTTTATCAAGTTTATGTAAATGGTCTTACTGGAGGAAGAGCAGGTGCAACTTTCCCAGGGTCCTAGCCTCACATCAACGTTGTTTACATTTACACTTTCAGCATTTTAGCGGACACTTTTATCCAAAGCAACTTACAGTACTGTGACAGTATACAATCTAAGCAATTGAGGGTTAAGGGCCTTGCTCAAGTGCCCAACAGTGGTAACCTGGCAGGGTGAGGTTTGAACCAGCAACCTTCTGATTACTGAACCAGTACCTTAACTGCTAAGCTACAACTGCACCCTTAAAACAGTAAATTACTCACGATTCATTCATTCATGCAATTCACAAGTTTAATGTCAAACACACCTTCCTCCCCAGGGCAGTCCAGCTCTTAAATGCTGAACACTGACCAGTCATAAGCGCTGATGCGGCTACATGAAGTACAACTTTTTAATAATGCATGCACTTTATAATTCATCTATGAGTTTGTATATGTTCTTATTTGTGAACGCTGTTTGTTGTATTGTGTGCTGTTATGTGTCTTGAGAGTTGTGTGTGCTCTTAAGCTACCTTTATGCTCTTTAAATTGCCCCTCGGGGACAAATAAAGTAATCTGAATCTGAATCTGAATCTGAAACACAGTCATGGACAGTTTTGTATCTCCAATTCACCTCACTTGCACGTCTATGGACTATGGGAGGAAACCCAGGCAGACACAGGGAGAACATGCAAACCCCACACAGAAAGGACCCAGACCGTCCCACCTGGGGATCGAACCCAGGACCTTCTTGCTGTGAGGTGACGGTTCAACCCATTGAACCACCGTTTACTGAAGTGATTCAAAGACATAAACAAATCTAATTGCGGTGGGTCCGAGCTATCTGGAAACATCGAGTGCCAGACAGGAAAGGACACCCTTATTAATTCATGCCACCTTAACATGTTGTACCCTGACAGACAGAGACCAGCGCCAGTGATCGTCTCCAGGACTCATATTCTAAAGCAAGTGTGGTATATATAAAACTTAAAAATATTTGTGACACAATTTAATCCCTGATGCATATTTGGAAGTCCAGAATAAGACCAGGTTCACCACCTCTGTTTACTGTCTGTATAGAGTTTGGCATGTTCCCCATGCCCGTGTTGATTTCCTATAAGAACTCCTTTTACATTCCTCTTAAATTCCAGATTTTTTTTACATTACCAAGGCATGGCTGCGGAAGACGAGGGTACAGGTACTAGACTGTCCTGCCTGCAGTCCTGACCTGCCCCCAATAGAGAATGTGTGGAGTTTTGAAACAAAAAATAGGACAATGACGACGCAGTACTGTTACACATTACACAAGACGTGTTTGCAGAAAGAATGGTTTACTGTCCCAGCTTTTTTTGGAATGTGTTGCAGGCCTAAAATGCAGGAATGGATGTTTATTAATAAATGAAATGAAGTTGAGCAGATAAAACATGAAATATCTCAGGTTCATCCTGTCTGCAATGAAATAAAGTCAAAGTAAATGTAAGAAACTCTGTGTTTTTTATTATTATTTGCATGTTCCATGCTGTCCCAACTTTTTCTGATTGTGCTCTGGTTGTGGTGTGGTTGTTGTGGTGGTGCCCTGGTGCCTATAGCCACTGTTGGACAGGTCAGTCAGTACAGGACGTTGGTGTTTGTATTGACGCTTTTACGCGTGCCGCAGCTGGCGCGTGGAGCAGGTTCGAGTCAGGTTCGAGCGCGCGCACAGCTGGTGTTCGCTTACTGGATGCTAAACGCGCTAAAGCGAACTTTTGTTTTTTATTTCAACAAAAATGGACATTATAAAGATTTATTTAACAAAAAGACGGTTAGTTTGTGGTTTTCGTCGGACTTCGAGTGTGCGCCACCATTCTGAGGCAGTTTCTGAGGCTTATTGGAGGATTTTCCTGACAAAACAGAAAATGGTAAAAAGTTCTGGTACTTTTCCGAGCTAAGTGAGCTACTTATAGCTAAGTGTGCTGCTAAACAGAGAACAAACTATATGACCTAAAGTATTTGGACACCTGACCATGAGCTTTTTGGACATCCCATTTCATTCACTTCAACCTCTATGAAAGACTCAATTTGTGGCCATTCAGTCAAAAGAGCATTTGTATGGCTGGGCACTGTGGGAGGTCAGGGATCTGTGCAGCTTGCTTTGTTGGGACACATGATAAGGGCCTTCCCTAAACTGTTGCAGCAAAATTTGAAGGATATAATTTCCCTTATACAGTCCCTGACAGAAGTTCTGTCGCTTATCCATGTTGTGGAAACAAAAGCTTATAACCTGACTTTAAATTCATCCATTGGTTTTAGAAATGACTCATATGAAAGCTGAAACCCTCCCAAATGAGGTTTAATTTACGAAAATAAATTTGCTTCACTGCAGAAATATTGATCATTTAATGAACACAGAAAGGTCAGATTTTGGCAAGACAAAAGTTTTGTCGCCCACAGAAAGTAATGTGAAAATCAAACAAATGATTTACTTCAAATACAAAGATATGTTTCATAACATTGGTGAATGAAGTTGTGGTGCTATTAGAGCCATATTTAATATTTTGTGTGACTTCCATGAGCTTTAAGGACTGCATCCATGCGGTTCGACAATGATTCAGGAATAGCAAAGAATGCAGTCTTACATGCCTCCCAGAGTTCATCAAGATTCTTTGGTTTTGTCTTCCAAGCTTCCTCTTTCATCCTACCACAAACATGCTCAATGATGTTCATGTCTGGTGACTGGGCTGGCCAGTCCTGGAGCACCTTGATCTTTTTCGCCTTGAGGAACTTTGATGTAGAGATGGATGTATGAGATATAGCACCATCCTGCTGCAAAATTTGACCCCTTTTATGATTGGGAATGTAAGAGGTAGCTAATACTTCTTGATATTTTAGGCTATTGATATTGCCTTCCACCTTGCAAATGTTTCGCACACCCCCATACTGAATGTAACCCCAGACCATGATCTTTCCACCACCAAACTTAACAGTTTTCTGGGTGAATCTTGGATCCATACGGGCTCCAGTAGGTCTCCTGCAGTATTTGCGGCGGCTGTGGTGTAATTCAACTGAAGATTCATCTGAGAAATCCACCTTCTGCCACTTTTCCAGCGTCCATCCGTTTAGCAGGCTGTGGTTTTTTTAATTGCCTTTTGTTTAGTGCTGGCTTCTGGGCACTGATTCGACCATGGAGGCCATTTCGAGACAGAATCCTACAAACTGTTCTAGTTGACACAGGGACTTGAGGTGACCAGGCCTGGTGGAGCTCTGCTGCAGTGGAAGAGGGGCTGGCTTTGGATTTTCTAACCAACAAACGTTCCTCCTTAGCAGTTGTCTTGCGGGGTCTGCCGGACCTGGGCTTGTCAAAAACATCTCCAGTCTCTTCAAATCTTTTTTTAATTCTTTGTACTTGACGCTGAGACACATTAAAGGTGCCAGCCACCTCTGCAGTGGATCTGGTCTTCAGCCTCTTGATAATCAAGGCTTTGGTCGCAGGGTGGATTTTTGGCATGTTGTCAGAGGTGAAGTTGCAGTTCAAGTGAAGGTCTGGGGTGCTGGGGTTCTTTTTATACACACCCACTAATTAACCGATCAGTTAGTGAGCACAGGTGAGGCTGTAAACTAGGATTGGGTGCATTATATGACAAGGCGACAAAACTTTTGTCTTGCCAAAATCTGACCTTTCTGTGTTCATTAAATGATCAATATTTCTGCAGTGAAGCAAATTTATTTTCGTAAATTAAACCTCATTTGGGAGGGTTTCAGCTTTCATATGAGTCATTTCTAAAACCAATGGATGAATTTAAAGTCAGGTTATAAGCTTTTGTTTCCACAACATGGATAAGCGACAGAACTTCTGTCAGGGACTGTATAAATTATTCATTGCACATGTTAGCATTTACTGTGGCTGAAACACATGAATTCAGTAAATAGAAGGGGTGTCCCAATACTTTTGTCCATATATTGTAAATGCTTACAGTTTGCACTAGGGATGTCCCGATCACGTTTTTTTGTTCCCGATCCCGATCTTTAATTTTGATCCCGATCCGATACCGATTCTCAAACCGATACTTGTATTTTCTAGATATTGTCTAGATAAGAACTGGATAACACTGTTTACACGGTGCACACTTCAACTACATTACAGTTATTCAAATTAATCCAATGTACATGTTTAACAACTGAATAGCTCTGCAGTGCTGTAGGAAAAAAAATTGCCTGCATCCAAACTATTGCTTAATGTTCTTTTACAAAATAAAAGTAAACAAAAAAGTAAACAGCATTGTAGTAAAAATGAAGTGAGATAATTACAGTTTCACTTTGAACTTTATATTCAAAGAACATAATTCTGTTTAATGCAGTGATGCACTAAAAATGAACAAAAATCTCCACTCACAAGTGGTGTAGCAGCTTAACTTGAATATAAAAAAACAAATAAGTTACTTAACAGCATTACAGTAAAACCTGAATAAAAATAAAATGGAAAGTCACTCTTTTGTTATGAAGTTCTTAAAGTGCTTGTATTGTGACAATGGTTTGATGGACGTTTCTACGCAAAGTGAGTGTGTTTTGACCCTTTGGGGCTTCCATAGTGCATGGGATAGCGTGCTCGGCTCTGGCTGTCCGCTATTCGGAACAGAAGAAGTTAATAAAGTGTTACATGCTCCCGACAATTAGTGAATATACCGTGTATTTATTTCTTTATTAAGCGAGTGCATCACTACGACGCTCGGTTACATAACTAAGCCAATCAGAGCGCTTGATCCTGAGATGTCGTTCAGTCTTGTAACACGTAAACTCGTAAAAGCTGTACGTTATGGTCCTGAAGTTTTCATACTCGGATTAAAAGTTATTGTTTTGTAAACCGGAGTGATCCTCGACTCACACACCATATAAACAGTAAAATTGTACAGTAATGAACGCAGCTCTGCTCCCACCGCCTCGTGAAACGCTCGCATTACAGACGTTACACCGCTGTTGGACAGCGGACATGCTGACGTAAAAGAAAAGATCGGGTTATGATCGATTTCCGATCAGTTAAAAATGCCTTGATCGGCCCCGATCCCGATCTGTGAGATCGGATCGGGACATCCCTAGTTTGCACAATATGAGTTTTGTATAAATAAATATGTCAGTAAAGACAACAAACATGCTACTGCTGTTATTTTCCGTTTCCTTTATTTTAAGCCAATTTAGTTTTTTTTTATTTTTTATTTGCTTTGAAGAATAACTAAAGATCAGGGGATGATTTTATAGTACTGCTTCACATGTTCTGAAAGGGAAAAAATTAAAGGGATCAGGAACTTTCAGAGTGCAAATATACACCGATTAGCCAAAACATTAAAACCACCTTGTTGTTAGCCCCCTTTCGCCCTGTTCTTCAATGGTCAGGACCCCCACAGGACCACCACAGAGCAGGTATTATTCAGGTGGTGGGTCATGCTCAGCACACTGCACTGACACTGACATGGTGGTGGTGTGTTGTGCTGGTATGAGTGGATCAGACACAGCAGAGTTTTTAAACACCTCACTGTCACTGCCGGACTGAGAATAGTCCACCAACCAAAAGGTGGACCAACTAGGTAGATAATAGGTAGGTAATAGAGTGGACACGGTATTTAAATAACTACAGCAGCACTGCTGTGTCTGATCCACTCATACCACCACAACACACACTAACACACCACCACCACGTCAGTGTCACTGCAGTGCTGAGAATGAGATTAAAAAAGTATGTAGAGAAACAGATGGACTACAGTCAGTAATTGTAGAACTACAAAGTGCTTCTATATGGTAAGTGGAGCTGATAAAATGGACAGTGAGTGTAGAAACATGGAGGTGGTTTTAATGTTATGGCTGATCAGTGTATAGTATACAGTATACAAAAAACAGCTATTATACTGATACCTTTAAAACAAACATATTAACAGTAGAGGTTGTTAACACGTTGGATATCATAGTGGCTCATCTGAGTGGCTTGTCCAATCGGAACGCTGCTGTCTGGAATAGGGATGATGGTAGGCCTCTGATTACTGGAGAAAAACAGCCTGGACCGACAAAACAGATCACATTACCAACTTTTTTGGTTAACATTGTGGCTTTTGATGTTAAAATGTTACATGTTTATGCAATTATTTTGCTACAAAAATCACCCATTGTGACGTAGTAAAACAAAAAAGGACAGAAAAAACAAAACAAACAGTTTCAAACAGTTGAAAATATTAGTAAACAAAAATTTTACCCGCCATACTGCATGACAGAGTTGTAATCATATGGGGTGTTCAAGTTGTTCGTTTGGATTTTGTCAAAGTTGTGTTCTTGGCCTGTTAATACATTAAGTATATAATTATAATTGAACAAACATTGTATTTACAGCTTTTTTTCTTGCTTTTGTAAAACACAGGCCTTTACTTCCAGCCACAGGACACCAGTCTAACTCTGACCAAAACGGTAATTGTGGGATCATTGATGTCCACTTAAAAAGTAAGTACATTAAAGTGTTTCGAATTTCACTCACCAGGAATGACATTTTCTAAGTGGATTCGGACATAATTGTCACGGTCACTGCGAGAATGCTCATGGACAAATCCGAGAGCATGGAGGAGTTCATGCTGGATCACATGATGATAGATACAGCCATGCTGAGCTAAAGACAAAGTCTGCATTCGACCCGTTCGACCAACACGGGAGTAGCACCTGTAAAAGAGAGCAGGAATCAGATCAAATAACTGCTCCCCTCCAACCCTCCACGGTATTTTTTTTACATTAAGATCGTATACCATGCTTACAAAGAATCATTATTTCTCATTGGCTATTAAAAGTGGATCCAGCCAATAGTTTTTTCTTTATGCTGCTCCCATATATAGAGGTCACCAGAGCACATCTTGTCCGCATATTAGACCTGGCATAGTTTTTATGCCGCATGCCCTTTTTGATGCCCTCCTATTTATATAAAGGCTTGACAACAACAGTGACATCTTCACCCTCTGACATTAGCCAATCATGTCCATTCAGTCCACTGACCAGCCGACATTTGTACACAGCTGAGATTTGAACCCTGGATCCCCAGATCTCAGCAGTAGTGGGCAGGCATACATTATCATAAATCAATGATCCTAGGCGTAACCAGTGTTATCATTATAATGGGAATAAATAACAGTGATATTAGATCTACATTGACATTTGCTGTTGAACCATGGACGTTTAAAAAGAGAAATTATGGTTATGGATTTAATTATTGGTTTTATTTTGTTTGAAAAGCACAAAACGTTGTGAGGACCAAAGAGCAGCATAGTCAGCAGTCAGGAACTGACCAAACACCAACGTTTTAGTTACACTACACTACTGAATTAATAATCTTAGTTGTTATATATATATTTTTAACCCTTAAGAAATATCCTTTCAGCCTCTCTTCAGCTGTATGTTTAAGTATTCTTATTGTTTGAAAAAATGGAAAATTATTAAGGACAAAGTGACAAGTCCTTGGTTATTTTAATATAATGAACTTTTTCCCTACATTTCCATAGATTAAGATTCTGTCAGTGCACAGCCTTTATCATGGTAGTAAGTATTAAGGTCATATGTGCAAAAAGACTCTAAAAACTTACCCGGCAAGTGACTGAATATAAATGTAATCTGTCTCTTTTGACCATCGTACGAATCGAATGCAGGTGCTTTTTGCAAAGGACTGCAGAGCTCTTTCAATAGTGGCTATTTCAGTTTGTGCTGTAGAAGAGAAATAGCCACTTGTTATAAGATGCTTTATGCTTTAAAGCCAAATAAGAGTTTTAACTTACAGTAATGATTAGCAATGGCGTAAGGCACATAGACACGTCCATCCGAGTATTTGGGCCACTTGCACCCAGTCTTTGTACATGGGTCTGCATTCTGAAAGCCAGTATGCATAACAATATCACCAAACATGAGCTTTGGATCTCCTGGAGCCTGACCTGTACAACACAGGAACGAACGAATTAGGAATGAACTAGTGGAAGTACCAACACAATGCAATAAAAAGAGGCAGTGTAGCTAGCATGTATATATATATATATGCATTTTCTCCCTTTTTCTCCCCATTTTAGCACGTCCAATTTTTACCCAATGGCGTTATGCTTCCTCTCCACTGGAGCTGACCCCATCCCGATTGAGGAGCGTGAGACTGTCACACTGCATCTTTTCACCTGCATCTTTTCACCTAGTGAGTTCATATGCAAATTATTATGAGGAGTCACTATCCGGCTTTATCCTACCCTGTGAACAAGAGCCAACTGCTGTTCATGCAGCCGCCCAGCCCAGCCGGATGGCAGAGGTAAGATTCGATACGATGTATTCAAAATACCAGCCCTGATGTGCTAGCATATTTTACCTAAAAACAACTCATCACAGCTAGCAGAATAAAATCATATTTATAAATAATCTTACCAATCTTCTTGTTGGCTCTTTCAATTATGGAAGAAACAGAGAAATCCTCCTCACTGCTGTCAGCTGTAGAGAATAAACATCATTTAGCCATTAGTCTCATTTTTACTTTATAAAATTGCTACACAAAAACAAAGTAACACAACTTCCTCATGTACAGTACAATACATTACATTACAAAGAAATTATTTCTCGCTCAAGGGTCCAACAGTGACACCTTGTCAAAGACAAGATTTTGACTTTTAACCATCCAATGAGAGGATTCCTCATGACGAGGTGCAATTATGACCTCTGTGTGCACAACAGGACAGGGGATAATGGAGATCAGGGCGTGATACAGACAGTAGAGGAAGCGATCTGATAATTGGATATACACCGCTCAGCCATAACATTAAAACCACCTCCTTGTTTCTACACTCACTGTCCATTTTATCAGCTCCACTTACCATATGAAAGCTCTTCATAGTTCTACAATTACTGACTGTAGTTGACGAACTCAAACAGCAGCAATAGATGAGCGATCGTCTCTGACTTTACATCTACAAGGTGGACCAACTAGGTAGGAGTGTCTAATAGAGTGGACAGTGAGTGGACACAGTTGTGTCTGATCCACTCATACCAGCACAACACACACTAACACACCACCACCATGTCAGTGTCACTGCAGTGCTGAGAATGACCCACTACCCAAATAATACCTGCTCTGTAGTGGTCCTGTGGGTGTCCTGACCATTGAAGAACAGGGTGAAAGGGGGGTAACAAAGCATGCAGAGAAACAGATGGACTACAGTCAGTAATTGTAGAACTACAAAGTGCTTCTATATGGTAAGTGGAGCTGATAAAATAAACAATGACTGTAGAAACAAGGAGGTGGTTTTAATGTTATGGCTGATCAGTGTATGTATAAAGGTTGTCAATATTTATCAGTTCAATTATCTCCGATTAATCTCATTTGCACGTCTTTGGACTGTGGGAGGAAACCGGAGCTCCCGGAGGAAACCCACACAGACATAGCGAGAACATGCAAACTCCACACAGAAAGGACCTGGACCGCTCCATCTGGGAATCGAACCCAGGACCTTCTTGCTGTGAGGCGAAGTTAGTAAAATTAAAGTTCGAACATCTTACCCGTATCACCGGAGCCTTCCTCAAGGTGTGTCTGGTTTACACCCTTATACAAAATAAAGATACAGTGAGATTATTTACTGACAACACAACAGTAAGGAACAAGAAAGCTTTATTAGACAAGGCTCACCTTTAAAGAACGACTCTGAGCCGGACTAACACCGAGCAGCAACAGGGCCAGGACCACACTCAGGTACATGATTGGAGTCTCTAGTAAAAATAAGACACATGAGGAAAAACTTGTTTATATGTGATAAGCAACAGTTACTCAAGAGGAGCAGCAAGTTAAAAACAGAACTAAAAAAGAGGAAAAAGCTTAAGCAAGGTTCTGCATGTCAAAACTATATGGTCACAAAATGACGTACCTTTTAAGGCAACATTCATTCATTAATTGTTGTATGAATAAATGGTTAAAATACCTGACTAGTAATCAGAGGGTCGCTAGTTCAAGCCCCAGCACTGCTAGGTTGCTGCTGTTGGGCCCTAGAGCAATAAATGAATGAATTAATGAATGCCTTTATTTGTCATGTACAGTGGGGCCAAAAAGTATTTAGTCAGCCACTGATTGTGCAAGTTCTCCTACTTAGAAAGATGAGAGAGGTCTGTAATTTTCATCATAGGTACACTTCAACTGTGAGAGACAAAATGAGAAAAAAAATCATTCAAAAGAATTCATTTGTAAATTATGGTGGAAAATAAGTATTTGGTCAATAACAAAAGTTCAACTCAATACTTTGTAACATAACCTTTGTTGGCAATGACAGAGGTGAAACGTTTCCTGTAAGTCTTCACCAGGTTTGCACACACTGTAGCTGGTATTTTGGCCCATTCCTCCATGCAGATCTCCTCTAGAGCAGTGATGTTTTGGGGCTGTCGCTGGGCAACACGGACTCCACAAATTTTCTATGGGGTTGAGGTCTGGAGACTGGCTAGGCCACTCCAGGACCTTGAAATGCTTTTTACGGAGCCACTCCTTCGTTGCCCGAGCGGTGTGTTTGGGATCATTCTCATGCTGGAAGACCCAGCCACGTTCCATCTTCAATGCTGTCACTGATGGAAGGAGGTTTTGGCTTAAAATCTCATGATACATGGCCCCGTTCATTCTTCCCTTAACACGGATCAGTCGTCCTGTCCCCTCTGCAGAAAAACAGCCCCAAAGCATGATGTTTCCACCCCCATGCTTCACAGTAGGTATGGTGTTCTTGGGTTCTTCTTCTTCCTCCAAACATGACGAGTTGAGTTTTTACCAAAAAGTTCAATTTTGGTTTCATCTGACCACACGATATTCTCCCAATCCTCTTCTGGATCATCCATATGCTCTCTGGCAAACTTCAGACGGGCCTGGACATGTACTGGCTTAAGCAGGGGGACACGCCTGGCACTGCAGGATTTGAGTCCCTCTCGGCGTAGTGTGTTACTGATGGTAGCCTTTGTTACTTTGGTCCCAGCTCTCTGCAGGTCATTCATCAGGTCCCTCCGTGTAGTTCTGGGATTTTTGCTTACCGTTCTCATGATCATTTTGACCCCACGGGATGAGATCTTGCGTGGGGCCCCAGATCGAGGGAGATTATCAGTGGTCTTGTATGTCCTCCATTTTCTTACAATTGCTCCCACAGATTTATTCACACCAACCTGCTTGCCTATTGTAGATTCACTCTTCCCAGCCTGGTGCAGGTCTACAATTTTCTTCCTGGTGTCCTTCGACAGCTCTTTGGTCTTGGCCATGGTTGAGTTTGGAGTCTGACTGTTTGAGGCTGTGGACAGGTGTCTTTTATACAGATAACGAGGTCAAACAGGTGCCATTAATACAGGTAACGAGTGGAGGACAGAAAAGCTTCTTAAAGAAGAAGTTACAGGTCTGTGAGAGCCAGAAATCTTGCTTGTTTGTGGGTGACCAAATACTTATTTTCCACCATAATTTACAAATAAATTCTTAAAAAATCCTACAATGTGATTTCCTGGATTTTTTTCTCTCATTTTGTCTCTCATAGTTGAAGTGTAGCTATGATGAAAATTACAGACCTCTCTCATCTTTCTAAGTAGGAGAACCTGCACAATCAGTGGCTGACTAAATACTTTTTGGCCCCACTGTACATATACAGGTGTGCAGGTTGTTTATAAGCTGGGGTCAGAGTGCAGGGTCCATCGTGGCAGAGCTGGGATTCGAACTCTCAACCTTTTAGTTGATAGCCAAAAACCCTACCCACTAGTCTACCACTGTCCCCAAGGTTCTAAACCCTCAATTGCTCAGACTGTATACTGTCTTAGTACTGTAAGTCGCTTTGGATAAAAGCATCAGCTAAATGCTGACAATTCAAATGTAATTGTTGGTTTTATTACCGCTTGATCCTGGTCATGGTCGCGGTGGGTCTGAAACACCTTGGACAGATCGCCAGTCAATTACACATATTTATACACACACACACATTCACACATACTCACATACTGTACACTCACACTAAGGCAGTTTTTAGTAGCTTCAGTTGGTCTGACTGCATGTCTTGTGGGAGGAAACCCACATGGACACAGGGAGAACATGCAAACTACACACAGAAAAGACCCTGGCAGTCTGGGTGTCGCTGTGTTAGTGACTAGTAGCAACAGCATAATAAAGCTACTGCTATTCCACATAGTATTCAAGTGATGGGAATCTTCTACCTGTGCAAATAAATGTGTCATGTATACATGCAACCCTCCAGCCCCCTTGGTGCAAAATGTTAAGATAACGTAAACTTATGATTTGACATTGCTTTCAATTATAAAGACTGAAATGAATGCAAATTTATTAATTTGAGATATTATTATTATTTGAGATATTCAATTAGATATTAGATATTAGAACATTTTACTATAATAATAATATTTTACATGGTAAAAATGTTTTAGTGAAACACTATCCTTATGGTCACCAGGTGTTGGAATCAACCTGACAGCAGTGAGGGTCCCAGCTATATCAGTGATGTTTTATCAAGTAAACATTTCTATACTAACCAAGGTTACAGTGATCTTTAATAAACATAGCTCTGTGGATTTCAGATTAATCACTTATAATATAGATAATAGATATATAATATACATAATCGCAGTGTTCTATTATGCTAGACCAGTATTGCTGAGATCTCAGTGCTATCTGCCAGCCGGGCATCTACACAGACATAACTGGGTATGTCGGTTGAAAGGGGGTGGGTGGCCGAAGCCCTGCATTGGCTAGCAGTTGATCAGGATCAACCCTTGGTAAAAATAAATACATTAATAATTTTTTTAATTAAATGTTAGACACAGACATGCGTCCTTTTACTTAATCTGGCGGTTGATCGACTGTTAGAATTTCTCAGTTTTGAAACATTTCTGAGAACTTTTAGCAACGCTGCATTACTGAAATGTGCGCCCATTTCCCTCCACAGAGGCCTTGATGTTTCCAAATCTTAACGTTTTTACCCCAAACCATAAATATGCTGTGAATATAACTGGGAATTCATGAATGTACTGATATGAAAAATATTGAACTGGCTGCACAACTTACTAATAGCTGGTGATTTAAAAATTTATTTAAAAAGTTTAATAAAAACTACAAAAGTTATTTAAAATCATGAATACAAGGTAAATAGCAGAACAACATTATTACTCAACCACTTGTAGACATGGTGGCGCAGTTGGTAACTCGGTTGCCTCACAGCAAGAAAGACTTGGGTTTGATTTCCCAACTAGACAGCCAGGGTCCTTTCTGTGTGTGTCTGCCCTGTGATAGACTGGTGACCTGTCTGTGGTGCTTTCTGCCTTTTGTCTGATGAATTGTACCCACCACAACATCAACATGGATAAAGTGATTGAATGAATAAAATGAATCATTTAATTTCTTTTGAGCTTTTCTGATATACTGAGTGTTTGATTTCTTAGTTACTGAACTCGGAAAGGTTGTGGCTATTAAAATAGGGTTGGACTTTAAATGCTAGAATTTAAAAGTACAGTTAGAAGCTCAAAAAATGTTTGACACACACTCACACACACACACACACACACACACACACACACAAAACCCTAATTGGATAAGCGGTTAAGAAAGTGAGTGAGTGAGTTAGTGCATATTGTGCAAGATGAGTATTTGCCCCCTGTAAACATAAAAATGATTTACCCACTCACTATCTTTCTCTGTCTCGCATACACACAGACACACAGATAGGTGCACTGTGTAGGGTTTTATGGGGCCGATTTTTAGTGACCTAAAAATTATTACATTATTAGGGTTTTTTGCAAAATAAAATCATGTGCATTTTTTTGCAATATTAAATGAATAACTGTCATCATTAATTAAATATTTAATTTTAAAATGACAAAAGATTTATTTACATGAATGGTTCGGTCCACCCTCAAACCAGGCATGAACAGTACTTGCTAGCAGTGAACTGAGTAAAGAGTGGAACATCATGTTTCTGTTAAATGGAGACAATAAAAAGATCCTTAAAAAGTTTTATACCTCAAATGTTTGATTTCTGAACACTTATTGTTTTATATGGCCAAAGGCAGGAACGAAATTCCCTTGAGTGCACTACCCCTGCGCCCTAATTTTAAACTCACCTCTGCACTATATACAGATCTGCGGCTAACACAGGGTTATGGTCAGTCTGTATGACTTTCATTAATTTGACCTAGAATATGATTTTTTTTTAAAACAGCAGTCACGCACACACACACACACACACACACACACACACACAAATTGAACTAAAATCTCTTTGTTTCTTACAGTACTCATTTGGATTTTACATCATGTCCCAGTTTGAAGGTAAAACTTCCATTATTTTACCAGACTGCATTCTAATTTGCCACTGACAAAACAGTTTTTATTTAAAGCTACCATATTATCATTTCGACGGGTCAGGTCGCAACTCAGCTCTGCCATCCGGCAGACTGGGCAACTACATGAACAATGATTGGCTGAGAACACATAACTGATGCAATCACGACCTCTGCTGGCTGGTTGATGGCGCCTGCACGGGGTCGAGGAATAATGCGTTGATCAGGATGTGGCTCGCCGTACACAAAGATGATCCGCATATGAACTCACCTCATGCAGGTGAAAAGATGCAGTCGGATAAAGCGCACGTGTCGGAGGGGGCGTGTGTGAGTCTCTCTCTTCTCAATCAGGGGTCGAGAAGAAGAGTAATGCAATCGTGTACTTGGATACGACTAGATTGATTGGAAATTTGTTAAAAATGCAAATAAAAGCTACCAAAAATGATTAACTTTAATATTTATCAACAGGTGATCAGATCAGATTATCCTCCCGTTTCATCTCATGAAGCTGAGGTGCATCATCAGGTGCCAGCTGTCTCAGAGACTCTCATCAAACAGAAAACCATCCCTGGGAACACGCTGCCTATTCGAAAGAAATCATTTACACGTAAGAAAAGCAAAGCTGTGAAAAAAAAGGTCTAACATCACCGCTTTAAAAGCAGCCTACTTAGAAATCACTACTTTAAATGTAATTTATTATTATTAAACATAATGTTCACTGTGCTTTAGTTATGAAGAAGAATGTGGTGTGTCTTATGGCTACATACTGTATAACACTTTTTTTATTTTAAATAAAAGTAAACAAAATGGAACGGGGAAGATGCATTTTCTGTATCCTATTTTAAAACCATTGTGTACACCAGCCTTTCTCAACCGGCGTCTGGCTTCGTCAGGGGTGCCGTCAAAAATATTCTGATAATGATGGGTCGTTCGCGAACGATCCGATTCTATTGAACGACTCTTTAAAATGAACAAAAGGAACCGAGTCGCGCCTCTGGGAGCCGCTATATATATATGTAACTTGAGATTTTGTATACTTTTAAAGGGCGCCTGAAAAAAGGTTGAGAAACACTGGTATACACCACTATATATCAGCCAAAACATTACAGCCATATGGCCAGTGCCCCCAAAATCTTGGCGGGCTAGTGCAGTAGAAGTTTTCTACTTGGACCTAGGCCAGGGGTGTCAAAATTATTTTCACAGAGGGCCACATGTGCATTATGGTTTCACATGTGCATATATTTGTTGTTTTTCTTGGAGGCTAAATTTATATGGTATATTTATACTGTCTTCTTTACCACATACACAGTTTCATCTTTCATTAAATTCTCTTCCTTTTGCTTAAATTTTTTTTCCTTGCACATTTTGGGATTATTTGTAAATATTTCTCAACATCACTTGTTGGAAAACCGCCTTAGTTAAATGCTGATGTGGAAACACTGTGATCTAGTGGCTGTATGCAGTCACAAATCAGCATGCATTGTGGGAGATGCAGTTACAGTGTACTTTAAGACAATCATACGTCTTTTAAGCTCTCGCGGGCCACATAAAATGACGTTTGACACATGTCACCTAGGGGATTATGAAACAGCCCATAATCAAATCCAGTGTTGTATACAAATGAGCAGCACCTAACCAAACCAAGACATTAGGTGTGAATCAGATTTGGACTCAACAGAATTGATTCATTGGAAGTCCACACAGAACTGTACTCCACTATTAGATTTTGGAACAAGGATAATGAAATTACTAAAAAAGAAAGATACATAGAGCTGATTAGGTGGGTGGTGTTAGCTTCAAGTAGGCCTAGTGAAGTCCCACCTACTGCCAAGGTGCCACATAAAACATCATCTCTATACCATCAATGTAAATGTAGACTCAAGGAAATTTGGAAGAGACATGCATATACTAAAGACCTAATAACAATCACACACACTGAGACACAACTTATTACAGTTGTTTATTGATTTTTACAGCTTTAGAAATGTTGTGCTGGACACCAAGAGAAAGGTCTTCATACGTGCTGACTTCTGGCTTCAGCGTCCAGCCTCAGGTTACCGCATTTCACCTCCTGAGGGATCAAAAACATTAAACATTAAACATTTAACATTCCAAAGCTATATCAGGTTCATGCCTACAGTCCTGACCTGCCCCCAATAGAGAATGTGTGGAGTTTTGAAACCAAAAATAGGACAACGACCCCATACTGTTACACATTACACAAGACGTGTTTGCAGAAAGAATGGTTTACTGTCCCAGCTTTTTTTGGAATGTGTTGCAGGCCTAAAATGCAGGAATGGATGTTTATTAATAAATGAAATGAAGTTGACCAAACAAAACATGAAATATCTCAGGTTCATCCTGTCTGCAATGAAATAAAGTCAAAGTAAATGTAAGAAACTCTGTGTTTTTTATTATTATTTGCACGTTCCATGCTGTCCCAACTTTTTCTGATTGTGCTCTGGTTGTGGTGTGGTTGTTGTGGTGGTGCCCTGGTGCCTATAGCCACTGTTGGACAGGTCAGTCAGTACAGGACGTTGGTGTTTGTATTGACGCTTTTACGCGTGCCGCAGCTGGCGCGTGGAGCAGGTTGGAGTCAGGTTCGAGCGCGCGCACAGCTGGTGTTCGCTTACTGGATGCTAAACGCGCTAAAGCGAACTTTTGTTTTTTTATTTCAACAAAAATGGACATTATAAAGATTTATTTAACAAAAAGACGGTTAGTTTGTGGTTTTCGTCGGACTTCGAGTGTGCGCCACCATTCTGAGGCAGTTTCTGAGGCTTATTGCAGGATTTTCCTGACAAAACAGAAAATGGTAAAAAGTTCTGGTACTTTTCCGAGCTAAGTGAGCTACTTATAGCTAAGTGTGCTGCTAAACAGAGAACAAACTATATGACCTAAAGTATTTGGACACCTGACCATGAGCTTTTTGGACATCCCATTTCATTCACTTCAACCTCTATGAGCGACTCAATTTGTGGCCATTCAGTCAAAAGAGCATTTGTATGGCTGGGCACTGTGGGAGGTCAGGGATCTGTGCAGCTTGCTTTGTTGGAACAGGAAAGGTCCATCCCTAAACTGTTGCTGCAAAATTTGAAGCATACAGTATATTTTCTTTTATATAAATTATTTATTGCACATGTTAGCGATTACTGTGGCTAAAACACATGAATTTAATAATTAGAAGGGGTGTCCCAATACTTTTGTCCATATATTGTAAATGCTTACAGTTCGTATTACATGAATTTGATATACTGGATTTGCTTTGCTGACCACTGAAGGCTCTTTACAAACCAGAATGCACATTTTGCACAATATGAGGATTGTATAAATATGTATAAAGCCCTTCACCAACAGAGAACAAACAATATGGCCAAAAGTATTTGGACACCTGACCACGAGCTTGTTGGACATCCCATTTCATTCACTTCAACCCTCTGCAACGTTTGAAGCATACAGTGTATTTTTCCTTTATATAAATGATTTATTGCACGTTAACATTTACTCTAATAATTAGAAGGGGTGTCCCAATACATTTGTCCATATATTGTAAATGCTTACAGTTTGCAAATATACACTGATTAGCCATAACATTACAACCACCTTGTTGCTTCACACAAAAGCTTTGTAGTTCTACAATTACTGACTGTAGTCCATGTGTTTCTCTGCATGCTTTGTTAGCCCCCTTTCATGCTGTCCTTCAGTGGTCAGGACCTCCACAGGACCACTACAGAGCAGGTATTATTTAGGTGGTGGATCATTCTCAGCACTGCAGTGACACTGACATGGTGCTGGTGTGTTAGTGTGTGTTGTGCTGGAATGCTGATGGAGTTTTTAAACACCTCAGTGTCACTGCTGGACTGAGAATAGTCCACCAACCAAAAATATATCCAGCCAACAGTGCTCCATGGGCAGCGTCCTGTGACCACTGATGAAGGTCTAGAAGATGACCGACTCAAACAGCAGCAATAGATGAACGATCGTCTCTGACTTTACATCTACAAGGTGGACCAACTAGGTAGGAGTGTCTAACAGAGTGGACAGTAAGTGGACACAGCTGTGTCTGATCCACTCATACCAGCACAACACACACTAACACACCACCACCATGTCATTGTCACTGCAGTGCTAAGAATGATCCACCACCCAAATAACACCTGCTTTGTAGTGGCCCTGTGACAGTACAGTCTACAGTCAGTAATTGTAGAACTACAAAGTGCTTCTATATGGTAAGTGGAGCTGATAAAATGGACAGTGAGTGTAGAAACATGGAGGTGGTTTTAATGTTATGACTGATCAGTGTATAGTATAGTATACAGTATACAAAAAACAGCTATTATACTGATACCTTTAAAACAAACATATTAACAGTAGAGGTTGTTAACACGTTGGATATCATAGTGGCTCATCTGAGTGGCTTGTCCAATCGGAACGCTGCTGTCTGGAATAGGGATGATGGTAGGCCTCTGATTACTGGAGAAAAACAGCCTGGACCGACAAAACAGATCACATTACCAACTTTTTTGGTTAACATTGTGGCTTTTCATGTTAAAATGTTACATGTTTATGCAATTATTTTGCTACAAAAATCACCCATTGTGACGTAGTAAAACAAAAAAAAACCCAGAACAAACAGTTTCAAACAATTTTGAAAATATTAGTAAACAAAAATTTTACCCGCCATACTGTATGACAGAGTTGTAATCATATGGGGTGTTCAAGTTGTTTGTTTGGATTTTGTCAAAGTTGTGTTCTTGGCCTGTTAATACATTAAGTATATAATTATAATTGAACAAACATTGTATTTACAGCTTTTTTTCTTGCTTTTGTAAAACACAGGCCTTTACTTCCAGCCACAGGACACCAGTCTAACTCTGACCAAAACGGTAAATGTGGGATCATTGATGTCCACTTAAAAAGTAAGTACATTAAAGTGTTTCGAATTTCACTCACCAGGAATGACATTTTCTAAGTGGATTCGGACATAATTGTCACGGTCACTGCGAGAATGCTCATGGACAAATCCGAGAGCATGGAGGAGTTCATGCTGGATCACATGATGATAGATACAGCCATGCCGAGCTAAAGACAAAGTCTGCATTCCACCTGTTCGACCAACACGGGAGTAGCACCTGTAAAAGAGAGCAGGAATCAGATCAAATAAACCCCTCCTCCAACCCTCCATGGTATTTTTTTCTTTAGGCTGCTTCTTTTCACCTGCACGAGGTGAGTTCATATGTGGATCAGCCTTGTGCACGGAGAGCCACACCCTGATCAGCATTAATCCCCAACTCTGCGTAGGTGCCATCAATCAGCCAGAAATTGCTGATTGCACCAGAAATGAGGAACCCTGGTCCGGCTCATCCCATCCCGAACAACAAGCCAATCGTTGTTCATGTGGCCGCCAGCCCAGCCGGATGGCAGAGCTGAGGTCCGATACGATGTATTCGAAATCCCAGCTCTGGTGCGCCACCTGAGCGGCCCAGAATTCCACATTTTAAGACTGCCATTGAATAGATGTTTCTAACAAATATATGTAATTATTTTGTCTTAAGCTGTATGTTTTATATATTGATCTCTTTTCCTTTTAAAAATGTGGAATCCCCTTCCATAAATTGTTAAGACATATTTTTGTCAGTGCACTTGTGTGAATAAAACAGGTCATATGTGCAAAAAGACGAAAAGAATTTACCCGGTAAGTGACTGAATATAAATGAAATCTGGCTCTCTCGACCGTGGTACGAACTGAATGCAGGTGCTTCTTGCAAAGGACTGCAGAGCTCTTTCAATAGTGGCTATTTCAGGATACGCTGTAGAAGAAAAATAGCCACGTCATAAGATGCAATAATAATGCTTTAAAGCCTTAAAGCCTTTAAATAATAGTTTTAACTTACAGTAATGATTAGCAATGGCGTAAGGCACATAGACACGTCCATCCGAGTATTTGGGCCACATGCACCCACTGAATATACACGGGTGTGCATTCTGAAAGCCAGTATGCATAACAATATCACCAAACATGAGCTTTGGATCTCCTGGAGCCTGACCTGTGCAACACAAGAAAAGAACGAATTAGGAATGAACTACCAAGTAGCAACACAATGCAATAAAAAGAGCCAGTGTAGCTAGCATGTATACATACAGTATATATGCTGTATATATATATATATGTCCAATTTATATCCAATGGCGTTATGCTTCCTCTCTACTGGTGCTGACCCCCACCCCAATTGAGGAGTGCGAGTCACACGCCCCCTCCGACGTGAGCAGTAGCCGACTGCATATTTTCACCTGCACGAGGCGAGTTCATATGCAGATCAGCTTTGTGTACGGAGAGCCACACCCTGATCAGCATTATTCCTCGACCCTGTGCAGACGCCATCAACCAGCCAGCAGAGGTCGTAACTCGCTCAGTTATGAGGAGTCACTATCCGGCTTTATCATACCCTGTGAACAAGAGCCAATCGTTGTTCATGCAGCCGCCCAGCCCAGCCGGATGGCAGAGGTAAGACTCGATGTATACGATGTATTCGAAATCCCAGCTCTGATGTGCTAGCATATTTTACCTAAAACAACTCATCACAGCTAGCAGAATAAAATCATATTTATAAATAACATGACATTTATGTTACGTCTTACCAATCTTCTTGTTGGCTCTTTCAATTATGGAAGAAACAGAGAAATCCTCCTCACTGCTGTCAGCTGTAGAGAATAAACATCATTTAGCCATTAGTCTCATTTTTACTTTATAAAATTGCTACACAAAAACAAAGTAACACAACTTCCTCATGTACAGTACAATACATTACATTACAAAGAAATTATTTCTTGCTCAAGGGTCCAACAGTGACACCTTGTTAAAGACAAGATTTTGACTTTTAACCATCCAATGAGAGGATTCCTCATGACGAGGTGCAATTACGACCTCTGTGTGCACAACAGGACGGGATAATGGAGATCAGGGCGTGATACAGACAGAGTAGAGGAAGTGATCTGATAATTGGATATACACCGATCAGCCATAACATTAAAACCACCTCCTTGTTTCTACACTCACTGTCCATTTTATCAGCTCTACTTACCATATAGAAGCACTTTGTAGTTCTACAATTACTGACTGTAGTCCATCTGTTTCTCTACATACCTTTTTAGCCTGCTTTCACCCTGTTCTTCAATGGTCAGAATTTTCCCAGGACCACTACAGAGCAGGTATTATTTAGGTGGTGGATCATTCTCAGCACTGCAGTGACACTGACATGGTGGTGGTGTGTTAGTGTGTCTTGTGCTGGTATGAGTGGATCAGACACTGCAATTATGATGGACACCTCACTGTCACTGCTGGACTGAGAATAGTCCACCAACCAAAAATATCCAGCCATCAGCGCCCCATGGGCAGCGTCCTGTGCCCACTGATGGAGGTGTAGAAGATGACCGACTCAAACAGCAGCGATAGATGAGCGATCGTCTCTGACTTTACATCTACAAGCTGGACCAACTAGGTAGGAGTGTCTAATAGAGCGGACACCACCCATATAATACCTGCTCTGTAGTGGTCCTGAGCATTGAAGAACAGCATGAAAAGGGGGCTAACAAAGCATGCAGAGAAACAGATGGACTACAGTCAGTAATTGTAGAACTACAAAGTGGAGCTGATAAAATGGACAGTAAGTGTAGAAACAAGGAGGTGGTTTTAATGTTATGCCTGATCAGTGTATGTATAAAGGTTGTCAAGATTTATCAGTTCAAGTCTTAAGTGTCAAACACAGTCATGGACAATTTCGTATCTCCAATTCATCTCACTTGCACGTCTTTGGACTGTGGGAGTAAACCGGAGCTCCTGGAGGAAACCCACACAGACATAGGGAGAACATGCAAACTCCACACAGAAAGGGACCTCTCCATTTAAGAATCGAACCCAGGACCTTCTTGCTTACCCGTATCACCGGAGCCTTCTTCATGGTGTGTTTGGTTTACACCCTAAATAATAAAGTAAAATAAAGATACAGTGAGATTATTTACTGACAACACAACAGTAAAGAACAAGAAAGCTTTATTAGACAAGGCTCACCTTTAAAGAACGACTCTGAGCCGGACTAACACCGAGCAGCAACAGGGCCAGGACCACACTCAGGTGCATGATTGGAGTCTCTAGTAAAAATAAGACACATGAGGAAAAACTTGTTTATATGTGATATGCAACAGTTACTCAAGAGGAGCAGCAAGTTAAAAACAGAACTAAAAAAGAGGAAAAAGCTTAAGCAAGGTTCTGCATGTCAAAAATATATGGTCACAAAATGACGTACCTTTTTAAGGCAACATTCATTCATTAATTGTTGTATGAATAAATGGTTAAAATACCTGACTAGTAATCAGAGGGTCGCTAGTTCAAGCCCCAGCACTGCTAGGTTGCTGCTGTTGGGCCCTAGAGCAATAAATGAATGAAGGAATGCCTTTATTTGTCATATACATATACAGGTGTGCAGGTTGTTTATAAGCTGCGGTCAGAGTGCAGGGTCCATCATACGGCACCCCTGGAGCAGATAGGCTTAAGGGCCTTGCTTAAGGGCCCAACAGTGGCTGCATGGCAGAGCTGGGATTCGAACTCTCAACCTTTCAGTTGATAGCCAAAAACCCTACCCACTAGTCTACCACTGTCCTCAGGGCCCTAAACCCTCAATTGCTCAGACTGTATACTGGTCATGGTTGCGGTGGGTCTGAAACACCTTGGACAGATTGCCAGTCAATTACACATATAAATGTGTCATGTATACATGCAACCTTCCTGCCAAATGTTGGTGCAAAATGTTAAGATAACGTGACCTTATGATTTGACATTGCTTTCAATTATATAGACTGAAATGAATGCAAATTAATTAAATGATGTTTGAGATATTCAATTAGATATTAGAACATTTTACTATAATAATAATATTTTACATGGTAAATTTGTTCTAGAGAAACACTATCCTTATGGTCACCAGGTGTTGAAATCAACCTGACAGCAGTGAGGGTCCCAGCTATATCAGTGATGTTTTATCAAGTAAACATTTCTATACTAACCAAGGTTACAGTGATCTTTAATAAACATAGCTCTGTGGATTTCAGATTAATCACTTATAATATACATAATCACAGTGTTCTATTATGCTAGACCAGTATTGCTGAGATCTCAGTGCTATCTGCCAGCCGGGCATCTACACAGACATGATTGGGTATGTCGGTTGGTAAAGGGTGGGTGTCCGAAGCCCTCGTTGGGTAGTAATAGACCCGCTGCATGCATAATCAGGATCAACCCTCGGCAAATAAATACATTAATACATTTTTTATTTATTACTTGTTAAATAAATTTTAGACACAAACACCTTTTACTTAATCTGGCGGTTGATCGACTGTTTCTCAGTTTTGAAACATTTCTGGTGACATTTAGCAACGCTGCATTGCTTAAATGTGCGCCCATTTCCCTCCACAGCTGCCTTAATGTTTCCTAATCCTAACGTTTCACCCCAAACCATAAATATGCAAACTGTGAATTCATGAATGTACTGATATAAATTTAAACTGGCTGCACAACTTACTAATAGCTGGTGATTTAAAAATAAAGTTGAATAAAAGCTACAAAAGTTATTTAAAATCATGAATACAAGGTAAATAGCAGAGCAACATTATTACTCAACCACTAATAGACATGGTGGTGCAGTTGGTAACACTGTTGGTAACACTGTAACAAGAAGGACTTTGATTTACCAGCTAGGCAGTCAGGGTCCTTTCTGTGTGTGTCTGCCCTGTGATAGACTGGTGACCTGTTTGGGGTGCTTTCTGCCTTTCGTTTGATGAATTGTACCCACATTCGCACCCCGACCTGGATAAAGCGATTTAATGAATTAAATGAATAATTTACTTTCTTTTGATCTTTTTCTGATATACTGAGTGTCTGATTCAGCAATTGAACTCAGAAAGGTTGTGGCTATTCAAATAGGATTGGACTTTAAATGCTAGAATTTAAAAGTACAGTAAAAAAGACCCATAAATCATTTTTAATACGTCATTGTTCACCAAAGTCTGCTCTGTGAGATCAATAAAACATTTAAAGCAATATGTAAAGGATTTCCCTGTGTGCCATCTAGTGTTTTTCCTGCTTTCCAAAACAAGTGTGTGTGTATGTGTATGTGTGTGTGTGTGTGTGTATGTGATGCCCTGGATATTCTCACCTCGCACCCAGTGTGCTGCCATACATGTTTTTTCTGACCTCAGAAAATGTGCAGCTGTTTGATTCCTGACAAGGTTACAAATAAAGTCAATTTGATAAAACAGATCCACTCAGAAAGCGCTCCTATATCACCAGAATAATGATTAACACATGGTCAGATTGTTGTGTTTGCTATCATTTTTGGTCCATAACACTGATTATGGTTCCTCCCACAAGTCCAAAAACATGAAGCCAGGCCAAATGGAACTACTAAAAAAATGCCATAAGTGTATGTGTGTGTGTTTGCCCTGTGATTAGTGATCTGTCCTCAGTGTTTCTTACCTTTTGCTCAATGAATCAGACCCACTGTGGCACTGATCAGAATACAGCAGTGGTAAAACAGACACTCACTCTCTTAACCGCTTATCCAATAGGGTCGCACTGGGGAGCCTATCCCAGCTTTTCAATGGGCGCAAGGCACACAGTAACACCCTGGACGGGGAGCCAGTCCATCGCAGTGCAGACACACATACACACACACACACACACACATTTACCTATAGGGCAATTCAGTGACTCCAGTTAACCTGACTGCATGTTTTTGGACTGTAGGAGGAAACCGGAGCACCCGGAGGAAACCCACACAGACACGGGGAGAACATGCAAACTCCGCGCACAAAGGACCCGGACCCAGGACCTTCTTGCTGTGAGGCGACAGTGCTACCCACTGAGCCACTGTACCACCCATAAAACATGCTTAGGTAATTTACATGCTATTGTAATACTTTGTTCTATTGTAGGTAAAAATCTCTATTAGTTCCTACTGCATTATACAAGACTACAGTAAGCAAGTGACTGATCCAAAATAAACACATTTTATTCATTTACATTTTCAGCATTTAGCAGACGCTTTTATCCAAAGCGACTTACACAATGAGCAATTGAGGGTTAAGGGCCTTGCTCAGGGACCCAACAGTGGCAACTTGGTGGTGTCGGGGCTTGAACCGGCAACCTTCTGTTTACTAGTCCAGTACCTTAACCACTGAGCTATCACTGGCCCATAATATTCATAATGTTACAATGGCAATACAGTATAAGGGAAGGTTGTATTACAGTTGTATATTAAAAAGTATCTAATAGTTTGTGTTTGTGTTGATTTCTTTGCAGTTTGCTGGTGGAAGTAGGCTGTGGGTTTTGTGGTTCTTTTACTGGCCTTTTCTGTCAGAGCCGAAGTGAAGGTAAGAAACAAAAATACACAACGTAATAACATAGTAAATTATATAAATAGTTTTTCTTGATGAAAATCCATGAAAATATTCTTGTTAATAATCTAAAACACTCCATTACATAAATCAATACTGTGTTTGATTGACCTGTATGCAATGATTACACACTATAAAAATCTTTAAAAAATGATTCACATATAAACATATAAAGTGGAGCTCACTGATCTATTTAATTTCAGATATTACAAACTCTTCAATTGTGCTTTGGTTTCCACTTCTGATGCACTTGCAAGTTTTGACCTGTAGGTGCCACTATTGCCCATCAAAGCACTGAATCATTTTTCTCCCATCAGTACATGGTGAACTAAATCTTCAGGATTTGCATTAGGATCCCTGACTGGAATGGTTCTAAACAATTCCAATGGAAAATATTCGACTACACAAAAAACAAGGATTTATCAGTTGAATGATGCAGCAAATGAACAAAAAATAAATAAATGTAGTAGTATAGAGTTGCCTGATATTTTGTTAATAAGATAAGATAGCCTTTTATTATCCCACAGGGGGACATTTGCATCGTTACAGCAACTTAAAGAGATATAGAAAAGTGTTTATATGTATGTTAAATAGATATAAATGTAAGAAATGTAAAAATTACAAAAAAATAACAATCTATAACCGGTATGGCACTAATATTTTACTGTTTTAAAAAGAGTATTCAGATGCTTCAAGTTTGCTTTAGATCAGTGCAGATATAAGAATCATATAATACATATATACTGTCATGTCACAATTATTCAACCCCTACATAATATTACTGATCTTAAAACGTACTGCTAGTCTGTAGGACCTAACACGTATAAGACTAATATGCAATAACAGAGGCAATTAAAGAGAGGGCAATTACTTTTTCACAGCCAGCACTGTATATTGTGCGGGCGGCACGGTGGGTAGCACTGTCGCCTCACAGCAAGAAGGTCCTGGGTCCCTTCTGTGTGGAGTTTGCATGTTCTCCCCGTGTCCGTGTGGGTTTCCTCCGGGAGCTCCGGTTTCCTCCCACAGTCCTATAGGTGAAAGGGTGTGTATGTGTATGTATGTCTGCCCTGCGATGGACTGGTGCCCTGTCCAGTGTGTTACTGTGTGCCTTGCGCCCATTAAAAAGCTGGGATAGGCTTCAGCACCAACCAAACATACACACACACACACACACACACACAACCCTAATTGGATAAGCGGTTAAGAAAGTGAGTGAGTGAGTTAGTGTATATTGTGCAAGATGAGTATTTGGCCCCTGTAAACATAAACATGATTTACCCACTCACTATCTTTCTCTGTCTCACATACACACAGACACACAGATAGGTGCACTGTGTAGGGTTTTATGGGGACGATTTTTAGAACTGTAACGGCAGGTGACCTAAAAATTATTACATTATTAGGGTTTTTTTGCAATATAAAATCATGTGCATTTTTTTGCAATATTAAATGAATAACTGTCATCATTAATACAATATTTTATTTTAAAATGATCTTTTTCCTGTGTGGTGACAAAAGATTTATTTACATGAATGGTTCGGTCCACCCTCAAACCAGGCATGAACAGTACTTGCTAGCAGTGAACTGAGTAAAGAGTGGAGCATCATGTTTCTGTTAAATGGAGACAATTAAAATGTCCTTAAAAAGTTTTATACATCAAATGTTTGATTTCTGAAAGGGATCAATTACTTTTTCACAGCGCTATAATAGTGACAGCTTTTGAAACATTTTGACATTATTTATAGCTTGATTTCTGAACCCTTATTGTTTTATATGGCCAAAGGCAGGAACGAAATTCCCTTGAGTGCACTACCCCTGCGCCCTAATTTTAAACTCACCTCTGCACTATATACAGATCTGCGGCTAACACAGGGTTATGGTCAGTCTATATGACTTTCATTAGTTTGACCTAGAATATGATTTTTTTTAACAGCAGTCACACACACACAGAGTAAACATTGTTTACCAAGGGCAGGTAGTGAATTAGAAATTGCACCAAAAATGCACCTTTTTTAAGGACAGTTTAATTCTTTCCAACTTTGTCTCTTTTACTGAGGGCCTTTACATCAGTGGTATTTAAACGTTTTTGGCAAATCAGGCAGAGATGTTCACAAGTCACAAAATATGAGTCCGAGTCAAGTCACAAGTCAATATAATATACACAAAACATATTGGAAATGTAGCGTCGAAATAAACAAATAATCAAATAACAGATTAGCAAGTGTATTTTGCCATTTTACTTAGTGCCTTTACTTTTCTAGTCATTGTGCAAATAAATGTAATTCCTGTAACAAGAAGGTACCAGTTAAAAGCTTAAACTGATACATATATATACAGTGTATCACAAAAGTGAGTACACCCCTCACATTTCTGCAGATATTTAAGTATATCTTTTCATGGGACAACACTGACAAAATGACACTTTGACACAATGAAAAGTAGTCTGTGTGCAGCTTATATAAAAGTGTAAATTTACTCTTCCCTCAAAATAACTCAATATACAGCCATTAATGTCTAAACCACCGGCAACAAAAGTGAGTACACCCCTAAGAGACTACACCCCTAAATGTCCAAATTGAGCACTGCTTGTCATTTTCCCTCCAAAATGTCATGTGATTTGTTAGTGTTACTAGGTCTCAGGTGTGCATAGGGAGCAGGTGTGTTCAATTTAGTAGTACAGCTCTCACACTCTCTCATACTGGTCACTGAAAGTTCCAACATGGCACCTCATGGCAAAGAACTCTCTGAGGATCTTAAAAGACGAATTGTTGCGCTACATGAAGATGGCCAAGGCTACAAGAAGATTGCCAACACCCTGAAACTGAGCTGCAGCACAGTGGCCAAGATCATCCAGCGTTTTAAAAGAGCAGGGTCCACTCAGAACAGACCTCGCGTTGGTCGTCCAAAGAAGCTGAGTGCACGTGCTCAGCGTCACATCCAACTGCTGTCTTTGAAAGATAGGCGCAGGAGTGCTGTCAGCATTGCTGCAGAGATTGAAAAGGTGGGGGGTCAGCCTGTCAGTGCTCAGACCATACGCCGCACACTACATCAAATTGGTCTGCATGGCTGTCACCCCAGAAGGAAGCCTCTTCTGAAGTCTCTACACAAGAAAGCCTGCAAACAGTTTGCTGAAGACATGTCAACAAAGGACATGGATTACTGGAACCATGTCCTATGGTCTGATGAGACCAAGATTAATTTGTTTGGTTCAGATGGTCTCAAGCATGTGTGGCGGCAATCAGGTGAGGAGTACAAAGATAAGTGCGTCATGCCTACAGTCAAGCATGGTGGTGGGAATGCCATGGTCTGGGGCTGCATGAGTGCAGCAGGTGTTGGGGAGTTACATTTCATTGAGGGACACATGAACTCCAATATGTACTGTGAAATACTGAAGCAGAGCATGATCCCCTCCCTCCGGAAACTGGGTCGCAGGGCAGTGTTCCAGCATGATAATGACCCCAAACACACCTCTAAGACGACCACTGCTTTACTGAAGAGGCTGAGGGTAAAGGTGATGGACTGGCCAAGCATGTCTCCAGACCTAAACCCAATAGAACATCTTTGGGGCATCCTCAAGCGGAAGGTGGAGGAGCGCAAAGTCTCGAATATCCGCCAGCTCCGTGATGTCGTCATGGAGGAGTGGAAAAGCATTCCAGTGGCAACCTGTGAAGCTCTGGTAAACTCCATTCCCAGGAGAGTTAAGGCAGTTCTGGGAAATAATGGTGGCCACACAAAATATTGACACTTCAGGAACTTTCACTAAGGGGTGTACTCACTTTTGTTGCCGGTGGTTTAGACATTAATGGCTGTATATTGAGTTATTTTGAGGGAAGAATAAATTTACACTGTTATATAAGCTGCACACAGACTACTTTTCATTGTGTCAAAGTGTCATTTTGTCAGTGTTGTCCCATGAAAAGATATACTTAAATATCTGCAGAAATGTGAGGGGTGTACTCACTTTTGTGATACACTGTATATATATATATACATTTTTATTTGTTTATGAGTCTTTTTCTGTGAGTCATGAGTCGAGTCCGAGTCATTTGAAACGAGTCCGGGTCGAGTCTGAAGTCGCTGTGTGTGCGGGTAACATCTGGATCAGGGTAACATGGGTGCAGCACCTTCCCTAAAGACTAAAAGCAGGACTACACTCTGGACAGGTCAACCAGTCCATCCCCTCACAGCAAGAAGGGCCTGGGTTTGATAACCAGTGTCCTGTGTCCATGTGGGTTTCCTCTGGGGGCTCCGGTTTCCTCCCACAAGTCCAAAGACATGCAGTCAGGTCAACTAGAGCTACTTAAATTACCTTAAGTGTGTGTGTGTGTGTGTGTGTGTGTGGCGACCGGTTTGGGGTGTTTCCTGCCTTTCGCACAATGAATCGGATCCACCACGACCCTGACCAGTATACGCAGTGGCAACACAGACATTAGACGAATGAATGAATGATTAAGAATGAAATCAGTAATATGTTGCACAGCTGTAGCAAGAATATCTACCATTAAGTATTGTTCTGTTTAAAAGTGGGAACATGCTAGCTGCGAAATCTGTATAGATGATGTCGTTACCCGCGAGGCTTTCCTTCAGGCGCCGGACGCCATTTTGTATTTTTAACGTTATCCATCACAGCCGTCCCGGATTAATGACCTCAATGTCCCGGCGTCTCATTCCGATTACCTTAACTCCACACACCATAATATAGCCATTTTCAGGGGCGTGGAGCTAAATTCGATCCCATCATGCCCCTGTAATGAACCAATCAAAGGGAGAGAACCTGAACGAGAAACCAGGACGAAACAGTCAGTCGTCCCTGGAGAGCGCGGACCCCCTGCATCACGCTCCGTAATCATCAGACTACTTTATTAAATAACACAGAACAAAAAGTACAACATGATTTATCTACATCAAGTTCTCTAAATGCACTCACACACACACACACACACACACACAACTGCTGCTGGCAATAATATAAAGGATTATAATATTCTGATAAAAATGGATCATGTTCGGATGATATCTAGGATCAATTTCTACTCAGAGGGAACCATTAAGAATAAATGCTCCAGTGTGCATGTTTATTTAAACAGACGTGTGTACAGTGTGTTTACGGGATCAAATAATTTGCCGCATGACAAGGATGAGAACAGATCGATGGCCTGACACATAAATGGACTGATAAATGGATGCAGGTATAAATACACGGATAAGCCAGAACATTAGAGACACCTGCCTAATATGCTGTCAAAACAGTCCTGTGGTATCTGGTAACAGAATATTACCAGCAGCTCTTTCAACTTCTTTATGTTGTCTGGTGGATCATCTTACAGTGTATTCCGGTGCCATCTCCGGGGGTAAACAATGCGCATGTGCTCGGGCGTCCACAAGATCTCAGAAAAACAGGATTCGGCTGACCGTTCAACCTTCTTCCGATGCTCCAGTGTCAAGTCTGCCACGTCCGTGTGTCCATTGTAAGTACAGGCTTTACCTTGTTGGGGGATAGTAGCTTGTCCCTATTTGGACCAGAGTTGGTGATATACCTTAACCCAATCGTCTGGCCTGCCTAATCATAGTCACGTATGACTTTATGCCTGATCGTATCTGCTACCTAAACTGTTGCTGCAAAGGTGGAAGCATGTCATTTCCTTTATATATTTGATTTATCACACCTGTTAGCAATTGTTGTGGCTCAACCACATAAATTCAATCATTAAAAGGGGTGTCCAAATACTGTACATGTAACGTATGAACTGTTTTTGGTACCTTTATGCCAAGTTCACACTACATGACTTTCCAAGTCGTCAGATCGCTGTACAGTTCACTCTACACGACTGGATCTCTTGTATTCTGGAGTCTTTTAAGTTGTGTATTTCACACTACACGTCTGATCGGTGATAGGGGGTCACACACTGCACCATCTACCATCAGGAGGAATCGCAGATGAGTCAGTCTGGTCTCCCAAACTACGTTTTGTCACGAAAACACACAACTGTCGAGGGGTTTGATGATACCAGGTCAAAAAGTGCACGTCAACGATAAGCAAGCGACCAGCAGGGATCGTCTGTTCTGTCGTGAGCTGGAGGATAATAAATATTTTTTGCAATGCAGCGTGGGTATTATGGTTTGCCGTGGACCGTAAGGTCACAAATACTGTAAAGATTGTGTGTGTGTGCTGATGTATTCTGATAGAAACTATATTATGCCCCTGTCCTACGTTTTTACAACTCCACCACAGGGTTTCCCCTCACCCTGTATCCTGCATTCTCATTGGCTGTAGTTCGACATAGCACTCGCAATCTGCTCGCAACACCTTTCACGCTATAGGATTTTGCTGGCCGAGCGCTCGGCGACTCAAGAAAAATATCTAGCATGTTAAGTAGCCGTTCGGATCGAGTCGTTAAACAGTTCACACATAGCGATCGAGAGCCGAGTTTCCATCCCCGAGCGAACGCCGTGTTGCTCCCGAGCTGCCACATCTAGCAGCGAGCAGTCGTGTAGTGTGAACTAGGCATAACCTGTAACAAAAATGCATTACAGCACTGAGCGGCACCAATAAGGCAACATGTCAATTAAAATACTGATATTGCTTTAGTTCTTAATGTGTAACGTATGGATGTGAGTGTATTGAGTGTCTGGACATGCATAATGAATGAGAAGTGTGGTTTGAGTTGCTCGCGCTCCGTAGTGAAAGTGTGTGGGATGGTACTAGGCTATAGAAAAATACCCTTTGCTGTTCATTCAATAATGACTTATCATATTTAGTTTCCTACTACATAAGCAAGTTCATCGTCATCGTCATGTTATTAAATTGCTTTGGATTTGGTGTTGTTTGTGTGTGTGTGTGTGTTTGTGTGGTAATGCAGTAGTCAGGATCAGTGATCAATAGCCCACATCTGAAAAGAATGTTCTCTCTAAAGATTATGCAAACTCACCACCTTCCCACGCCTACATGCCCGCTTGTCCATGTGCCAACTCATTTTGAAGTTATTATTCATATTATCTCTTTATAATGAATTTTTTACTGAACATATAATGAAATCCGGCGATAAGTCGGTGGACAAGGCTGTGGATCCATCCGCGTGCGTTCGGAGATGATAAACTCATTGTGTTTGTGCAGGCAATGGGCAGAACGTTCCAGTCCCCGAGTTAATTAATCAGATTATCGGGACCCATTTTATTTGTTTTTCTCTGGCTTTATGCACTCACCGCAACAGTCAAGAACGACAGCAACACACACACACACAGTATGATTTCTGCTGTTATTATTATGAATATTAACAATTCTTATGTTCAGTTTTGACTGTAAGGTTAAATATATTAAAGGAAATGAGCAACATGCACGTACACAATGTAAAATACGGTGGTGGTAGCATCATTAGGGTTTGCTAAACAGCCTCAGATACTGCCTATTATTGATGTATTTATGTAATTAATATTATGTTTTGTAAGGTTAGATTGTGATTTGAGCCCTCTAGAATTGGCGTACAATAATAACACATTGTCAATGTATTTATTTATATTTATTTATTAATTAGTTTATTTTTAATAACTATTTGTACTGCTGCTTTAGAATTAAATGTTAGTCTAATTTAGTCCAAGAGCTGAATAAAGTTTTGCTGGATATGATCATGATCTTAACTTAAGCTCAGGTGGCGCAGCAGTAAAACACGCTAGCAGACCAGAGCTGGGATCTCGAATACATCGTATCGAAACTCGGCTCTGCCATCCGGCTGGGCTGGGTGGCTGCATGAACAACGATCGGCTGTTGCTCATAGGGTTAGGGGCAAGCCGGATCATGGGTCCTCATAACTGGTGCAATTACGATGGCGCCTGCACAGACCTGACGAAAAATGCCGATCAGGGTGTGGCTCTCCATGCACAGTGCTGATCGGTATACATGTATATGAACACGACGAACACGTGCAGGTAAAAAATGCAGTCTGTACTGAGCACGTGTCGGAGGGGGCGTGTGTCAGTCGAGAAGCGTCCTCAGTCAGCGGTGGAGGGTTGAATCAGCGGAGGATGCATGCGACTAGATTAGGGGAGAAAATTGGGAGAAAAAGGTTGGAGAAAAATAGAAAATTCAACAATCAACCAGTGCCTTTAGATACTTTAGTCATTGTACCAAGCCACTGTGGAGACGTCAGCTCCATTAAATCCATTACATTGCACAACACTCAAGTGTTGTCATAACAGGACGTGAAAAAAGATACAGCGGCTGATCCTTCAGCATTTAAAACAGGTACTCAATAAAAAAAATTTACACTATAGCATTTACACTATATACAGCAAATGGTCTTGTTTAACCACACTCACGGTAGTACTTTAGCCTTTGAGGTTGGATTACCAGGCAATTTGTCTGGACCAAGCCAGCCGTTTGAGGTGGAAGCTGACACACTTGGTTTTACAGCCCACCGTGGATCGATATAGTGTAATTATGAACACATGATCTCATTAATTGATACGTAGAGGAGAGAGTGTCCTTGCTGAGGTGTTTTGAATCGGATCTTCCTGATCGCCTGTGCTAAAAGCCGATGCTAATTTATCTTTTTGACAGAACAAGCGCTGGGAGGATGTACAGTTGAAGTTAAACATTTATACGTCATGGGAATGTACAGAAATCCACAGCTGATCTTTTTCTGTTCTCACCAAATCAGGAAACAGAATTTCATGAGTTGATGTGGTTTTCTTATTATAGAACAAAATCTGCAGGGTGAAAAACACATCAACAACTGAGGTTAATATGCCGCTGGAGAATGTTATACACTCATATACCCATACAGGCTGGAAAGAAAACCCAAACGGTTACCTTATGCCCAGATAAAGTGTGTACAGGTGGTAAATGAACCACTAAAACACTTAAATAAAACCCTATAAAACAGCTATGAATAAAAAGCTGTTAAAACTGTTCACAATCAAGGAAGAGGATTGGCTTAGAGGCTGCCATAAAGAAGCCGATGCTTTAAATCAGCACCTTGATCGACATTTGATGCTAATTACATGAACTCGTGCGCAGTCCTAGCAGACTTCTTATTATACACAAGGGCTTGCACAGGCCCCTCGGTTTGCTAACCAGGGTTCTTGCACAGCATTTGAAGACTCCACCCACTTAATCTGGTCATTTCCCCACCCAGTTCTTGCACATTGTTTGAAGACCCCACCCACTTAGTCTGGTCATTTCCCCACCTAGTTTTTGCACAGCGTTAGAAGACCCCACCCACTTAGTCTGGTAATTTCTCCACCCAGTTCTTGCACAGTTTTGCACAGCATTTGAAGACCCCACCCACTTAGTCCGGTCATTTCCCCACCCAGTTCTTGCACATCGTTTGAAGACCCCACCCACTTAGTCCGGTCATTTCCCCACCTAGTTTTTGCACAGCGTTAGAAGACCCCACCCACTTAGTCTGGTAATTTCCCCACCCAGTTCTTGCACATTGTTTGAAGACCCCACCCACTTAGTCCTGTCATTTCCCCACCCAGTTCTTGCACATTGTTTGAAGACCCCACCCACTTAGTCTGGTCATTTCCCCACCCAGTTCTTGCACATTGTTTGAAGACCCCACCCACTTAGTCCGGTCATTTCCCCACCTAGTTTTTGCACAGCGTTAGAAGACTCCACCCACTTAATCTGGTCATTTCCCCACCTAGTTTTTGCACAGCGTTAGAAGACTCCACCCACTTAATCTGGTCATTTCCCCACCCAGTTCTTGCACATTGTTTGAAGACCCCACCCACTTAGTCCTGTCATTTCCCCACCCAGTTCTTGCACATTGTTTGAAGACCCCACCCACTTAGTCTGGTCATTTCCCCACCCAGTTCTTGCACATTGTTTGAAGACCCCACCCACTTAGTCCGGTCATTTCCCCACCTAGTTTTTGCACAGCGTTAGAAGACCCCACCCACTTAGTCTGGTAATTTCTCCACCCAGTTCTTGCACAGTTTTGCACAGCATTAGAAGACCCCACCCACTTAGTCCGGTCATTTCCCCACCTAGTTTTTGCACAGCGTTAGAAGACTCCACCCACTTAGTCTGGTCATTTCCCCACCCAGTTCTTGCACAGTTCTTGCACAGCGTTAGAAGACCCCACCTACTTAGTCCGGGCATTTCCCCACCAAGCAGACACAGACCTAGCAGACCCCTTATTATACTTATTATACTTATTATATTATGCTTGCACAGGCTCCTCGGTCTGCTAACCAGGGTTCTTGCACAGCATTTGAACACTCCACCCACCCAGCAGACATGGTGGGTAATTCGTGTCAGCTGCAGGCGCCCAGACAACCGTTAGCAGAGCCAAGATCCGAACCGGGGTGTTCAGAATCTCGGCGCTGGTGTGCTAGTGGAATGTCCCGCTGCCATGTGGCTTTTATTAGACTTACTTATAAGCAAGATGAGCTTTATAGCTTATCATTAACTTATCAATACCACTAGGCTGAAAGGGAATAGTAATATTTAGCCAACTAACTACCTTTAGGGGGTTTATGCTTGGAGTGTCTTGTTCCAGGTAGAGCGGTCTGGGTTCTTTCTGTGTGGAGTTTGCACATTCTCCCTGCCTGTGTGGGTTTCCTCCGGGAGCTCCGGTTTCTGTAGATACAAAATTGTCCATGACTTTGTTTGACATTAACTTTTAACTGATGAATCTTGTGCATCATGTATCAAATAACTGATAATTAAATTAGATGTGTGTGGGTGCAACCTGTAATATTAAAATAATAAGATAATGTTTTAAAACTCTCACCAGTTTAAAATGAAGCCACATATTGAATATAGAGACAGAGCGCTTCTCGCTACTTGCTCATTTCTTTTAAATTTCCCAGAAGAGTGCAGCTGAAGGTCAGCCCTCAGTCACATCGTCTAAAAGCTCATCCTGTCTAAATTGGGAAGAAAAAGCTGTAATTTAATTTAAAACTAAAGAAAAAGAGTCTCATTTTATTCTAGGTCATCCCAGCCGGCTCTGCCATTGTTGTAGGTCGAAGCTTTAATATGCACAGGTTCTGATATATCTCTATTAATATGTGACCTTCCAGCAGACCCGCTGTCTGATTTTAAAGAATAAAAGGGTTCCCTCATCGGGGAATAACGTTATTGTCATTCTACATTAGGAATTTAATTCAAGATAACTTCAGCCTACTTTTTTTTTCCACTCATCTAAATTGAGTGTGTAGCTGGAGGGTGAATACCTGCAGATTGGAAGCAGGCCCTTGGGAGTCAGACTACTTTAGCACATGTCACAAAGCGGCCAAGTCACTCTGACTCGCCTTCTTTTTTCCCCCCAATCGTTTTTGGACAAAATATTCAGTCAAACCAATAAAAAAAGAAAAATCAGGCAGTAAAAGTCACTTCAAGGTTGAGGTCAGGTATACTGGCTTTGTGAACTTTATTAGAAGGTAAATGTGTCTGATTTAGCAGACACTCTTATCCAAAGCGACTTACAGAAGAGCTTCCACGGTAAACATTGTCCTACTCTAGTTTAAGTAGACAACAGTCCATAGATACAAATCTGCTGGAAATCTGTTAGAACAAACAGGTGGTCTTTAATCTTTAATCGTCTTTTGAAGACAGTGAGAGACTCAGATGTACAAACGGACAGTGGAAGTTTGTTCCACCACTTGGGTGCAAGTACAGAAAAGAGCCTTGATGCTCGTCTTCCTTGAGTTCTGGGTGGAGGATCAAGCCGAGCAAGACTAGTGGCTTGAAGGTTGCATGTTACAGAGCAGGGTGTGATGAGTTCTCAAAGGTAGCTCGGGGCTGGTCCATTTTTGGCTTTGTAGGCAAGCATCAGTGTTTTAAACTGAATGCAGGCAGCTATAGGAAGGCAGTGAAGAGAACACAGCAGTGTGGTGATGTGGCAGCATTTAGATTGGTTAAAAACCTGATTGGTTACTTGAACCAGAAGCGTGCTTTAAAGTCCAGCAGTGATAGTGTTCACACCCACAATCAAATGTCAATCAATACACAAATGTCCAAGGTTCAGTCGATCCTTAGTCTGGAGTTGGAGTTCTGATGAAGCAGAAGCTGGAGCACTGGTGGTGTCAGTGCATACAATGCTACACAGGCCTGAATAAAACCCTAAAGGTTTTAGGGTTAGATTTTAGGGTTAGGGTTGATTTAGGGTTAGTGTTGGGCTTACAGCATTAGGTTTGGTTTTAGGTTTGGTTTAGGTATAGTAAAGGTAAAGGTTGTAGGATTGGGTTAGGATTATATTTTAGGTTGGGGTTAGGGTTAGATTTTAGAGTTAGGGCTGGTGTTAGGGTTTGAGTTAGTGTTAGATTTTAGGCATGTCTTTAAATTGTAAATTTTGGTTAGGGCATTTGGTTTAGGTTTTTTGGTGGTAGTTATCGTTAGTAACTGTAATTTTATTGTAATATTCAAGACACAGACATGATTGGTTATGTCTGGGGGGTCTGTGATGGTTTGGCCCCCGGTCCATGGGGTAGTCTTGCTTTGTGCCTAGTGTTACCCACCACGATCATGACCAGGATAAGGTGGGTAATGAAAAGTGAAATGAGAAATGAATTAAATACATGTATAATATACACTGATCAGCCATAACATTAAAACCTCCTTGTTTCTACACTCACTGTCCATTTTATCAGCTCCACATACCATATAGGAGCACTTTGTAGTTCTACAATTACTGACTGTAGTCCATCTGTTTCTCTGCGTGCTTTATTAGCCTCCTTTCATGCTGTTCTTCAATGGTCAGGACCCCCACAGGACCAATATAGAGTAGGTATTAATTAGGTGGTGGATCATTCTCAGCACTGCAGTGACACTGACCACTGATGGTGGTGGTGTGTTAGTGTGTGTTGTGCTGGTATGAGTGGATCAGACACAGCACTGCTGCTGCAGTTTTTAAACACCTCACTGTCACTGCTGGACTGAGAATAGTCCACCAATCAAAAATATCCATCCAACAGCATCCCGTGGGCAGCGTCCTCTGACCACTGATGAAGGTCTAGAAGATGACCAAGTCAAACAGCAGCAAGATGAGCGATCGCCTCTGACTTTACATCTACAAGGTGGACCAACTAGGTAGGAGTGTCTAATAGAGTGGACAGTGAGTGGACACGGCTGTGTCTGATCCACTCATACCAGCACAACACACACTAACACACCACCACCATGTCAGTGTCACTGCAGTGCTGAGAATGATCCACCACCTAAATAATACCTGCTCTGTAGTGGTCTTGTGGGGGTCCTGACCATTGAAGAACAGGGTGAAAGCAGGCTAAAAAGGTGTGTAGAGAAACAGATGGACTACAGTCAGTAATTGTAGAACTACAAAGTGGTTCTATATGGTAAGTGGAGCTGATAAAATCTACAGTGTAGAAATAAGGAGGTGGTTTTAATGTTATGGCTGATCAGTGTAAAATAAGTCGGATGTAATTAGAACACAAACCTGTAATGCTACAACTCTAGTCCATGACATGATAACATCCATGATGCCAGCTCTTCACTGAAGGGAACGTCAACTAAATGTTGCAGTTTTGTAATGCAGCTCCCAACACACATGCATTCAAACATGTGCCTTCAAGGAAACTGACCACATCTTTTGAATTATCTTATTAGAACTGATTAGAATAACATAACAAAAGAACTTTCTTTCAGCAACTAGACTCCAACTTGCTGACCTGTGTATCAGCGTAAGTGTATGTGTGATAGCTGATTCATTAGGGTTGTAAATGAGCGCAGCACAGAACGACCCAGGTATACGATGGGTCGGTAATCAAAATGCCATTAGCAGAGTTCGGAAATCTCTCGCTCTCCTATCGGCCTAATGAGGCGTCCCTGATTATGCCGTTAAAAAGCACACTGCTCGCCAACTTCTGCAGAACAACACAGTAAACAGTTGTGCTATCCAACGCACACACAGTCACGGGTCGAGGGTCTTGACCACACATTTCTCTGTGCCTACAGAGCCTACAGCAAATCTTTCAAGGGGGTTTGGGGTTTCGTCCAGGTTTGTGGATGTTGCAAGTACTGGGAAGTGCATTAATTACTTCTTAGACTTGGATTGCCTAGGGTTGGAGCTGTTAATAGATCTGACTGCTGCGTTAACTTTGTGGACGCTTGTTACATTTCAAGAAACAGTCATTATTAGAACATTTGATATTGCTAGCCTAGCTACAGCTCTACCTATGAACAAAGAAATAAAGCTAATTCAGTAGTTTAGTAGTCTAAATACTAAATGTGTTTTAATTTGACGCCGTTCATTGGTTCGAAACTCAGCTCTGCCACCTGGCTGGGCTGGGCGACTACATGCCTTGTTGTTCATGCAGGGTGGGAGCCGGATAGGGGACCTCATAACTGATGCAATTATGACCTCTGCTGGCTGATTGATGATGGCTGCACAGAGTCAGGGTGTGGCTCTCCGTGCACAAAGCTGATCCTCATATGAACTCGCATCGTACGTGTTAAAAAATTGCACACGTGTCAGAGGGGGCGTGTGTCAGTCACGCTCTCCTTAATCAGTAGTAGACATCAGCATCAGTAGAGATGAACCTTAATACAATCGGGTAATTAGATACGACTAGATTGGAAGGAATGGAGGTGCGGCTGATAGTGGGTGCAACATAAAACCAGTCCCGGAGAGTCCTGGAGACCTTCACCTTTGTCTTTGGTGCCTGCCTTTATGCAAATTCGCTGCATGATGGGTGATGGGTGTGGCCGCCTCTTCTGCGCTCTAAGCCTATCTGTTATCACCAGACTGTTCATTAACGCCTGCATGCGGCCAATAGAAAGCCAGCCAATAAAATCCTCAGAATCAGTGATATAAAGAATTATAAACTGTGTTCAACTTATTCACTGTCATACAACGGTGTGTGTGTGTGTGGGTGGTTTCGTTTGTGTGTGTGTGTGTGTGTGTGTGACCTGCAGTGTTGCCACTGTGGTAGTTAGATTAATAAGGCATTGCTGCAGTATTAATGGTGCCTTCCAAATGAGTCCCCACAGATGAGGAAGTGAGCGAGTGACTGAAGATACCGTAGCATCCTCCAACGTCGTTAACGGCAGCCTTTGATTTGCTTGGTAATGACTGTGCGAGGATGCCATGTTGACAAATGTCTTCGTCCTCAGAGACACGCCAAGTTCAGATTAAGGAGGATCGAGCATGGAAAACGAGGCCTCCGAATTGAGGATGGTGAAAGGGTGCGGGGAGGGGTGGAGACGACGTGGCTGTGTAATACTTCATAATAAGTTGATTTTATAGGATATAAAAGGTTTGTCTTTATAATAAATGACTATCATTTGTGATTTATGAACTGCATTCGCTTTATAATTAAGTATCATGAACGTATGAGATATTAACCTTTTGACCTCCACCGACCTTTATAGTGTTAATATCTACACTGATCAGCCATAACATTAAAACCACCTTCTTCTTTCTACACTCACTGTCCATTTTATCATATATTACCATATAGAAGCACTTTGTAGTTCTACAATTACTGACTGTTAGCCCCCTTTCATGCTGTTCTTCAATGGTCAGGACCCCCACAGGACCACCACAGAGCAGGTATTATTTAGGTGGTGGATCATTCTCAGCACTGCACTGACACTGACATGGTGGTGGTGTGTTAGTGTTAGTGTGTGTTGTGCACAAACAAATGCTGGAGTTTTTAAACACCTTACTGTCACTGCTGGACTGAGGATAGTCCACCAACCAAAAATATCCAGCCTACAGCGCCCCGTGGGCAGCGTCCTGTGCCCACTGATGAAGGTTAAAAGATGAGCAACTCAAACAGCAGCAATAGATGAGCGATCGTCTCTGACTTTACATCTACAAGGTGGACCAACTAGGTAGGAGTGTCTAATAGAGTGGATAGTGAGTATACACGATGTGTCTGATCCACTCATACCAGCACAACACACACTAACACACCACCACCATGTCAGTGTCAGTGCCGTGTTGAGAATGACTCACTCACCACCTAAATAATACCTGCTCTGTGGTGGTCCTGTGGTGGACCATTGAAGAACAGCATGAAAGGGGGCTAACAAAGCATGCAGAGAAACAGATGGACTACAGTCAGTAATTGTAGAACTACAAAGTGCTCCTATATGATAAGTGGAGCTGATAAAATGGACAGTGTAGAAACAAGGAGGTGGTTTTAATGTTATGGCTGATCAGAATCCACCTCACAGATGACGATCAGATGTGTCCGATATTTAGTTTTAATTGTATAAGATTTGTCTGCGTCACATTTAACCGTCATGCTGGAAACCGTCGCTGCTGTTGCGGCAGGTTAAGCATTAAACCATCACAACAACCAAATCAATATCACATGCGTTCTGCCCCACTAATTAAGAGCTTTTGTTTTGCCCCGCGTACCTCTCCCTCCTTCCGTCTTTCACGACCTGCTTCAGATCTATTCATCTCCAGTGAGCTGAAGCGTGAAGGCTGAAGTCGGCATCCGGAGGGACGCAAGATGGATAAGCTAAAAGTCAACTAATCTGTCGTACACACACCGCCCGGGTTCAGCCTGCCAGGCCGATCTGTTTAGTGGTGTGTGCAGTGTTGTGCATTCAGGTTATTCATCGGAGCATCTCGCTCCCTGGAACAAAACATCGACCTGTAAAATTTACATTTAATTATTAGGCAGATGTTTTTATTCAAAGAGATTGAAAAATGGAATAGGATACAATCTAAGTACAAAGCTAAGTAGTTAATGATTCCTGAGGGTCATGTACTTACTTTAAGCTTCAAGCATAACATTATTACCACCTGTGTAATATTATGTGTAACATTTATGCTTTGTGGCAGGGCGCATCATTCTGCTGAAAGAGGCCACAGCCGTCAGGGAATAGCGTCTCCATGTAAGGGTGTACACGGTCTGCAACAATGCTTAGGTAGGTGGGACGTATCAAAGTAACATCCACATGGATGGCAGCACCCGAGGTTTCCCAGCAGAACGTTGCCCAAAGCATCACACCGCCTCCTCCGGCTTGCCTTCTTCCCATAGTGCATCCTGGTGCCATGTGTTCCCCCAGGTAAGCGACTCACTCAGCGTCACATCAACGTGATGTAAAAGAAAACGTGATTCATCAGACCAGGCCACCTTCTTCTAGTGCTCCGTGGTCCAGTTCTGATGCTCACGTGCCCATTGTTGGCACTCCAACATGCAGCCCCATACGCAGAAAACTGTGATGCACTGTGTATTCTGAAACCTTTCTATCAGAACCAGCATTCACTTCCACAGCAATTTGAGCTACAGGAGCTCGTCTGTTGTCAGCCTTCGCTCTCCACGTGTATCAATGAGCCTTGACCGCCCATGACCCTGTCGCCGGTTTACCACCGTTCCTTCCTTGGACTACTTTTGATGTTCACTCTCTGCCTAACATGTCCCACCCACTAACAGGTGCCGTGATGAAGAGATGATCAGTGTTATTCACCTGGTAGTGGTCATAATGTTATGCCTGGTCGGTGTATATCAGACAAAGTTATGTGATACTCAGATGATCTCGAAACGATCTTTGCAGCATGGCGACAGGGGAATATGTGTATTGTTCCTGCTCTGACACTGAGCATATGTTAGCCCAGGGCGCATCATTTTTAATGTTTCACCTCGTTTGATTATTAAAAGCCTTTGACCCACATTCACATTCAAACTGAGTCATTTGGTAAACACATGCCCGGCTTGATGGTAACACAATAACACATCTCAGTAACAAAGTGAATTTCTGACAAGCTCAGTCACAAATCAGCATTATTTCGCCAGTGTAATCAGGTAATTATGGTAAATAGTTTGCTAGCAATGACCTTAAAAGACCTATTTGTTCAGGGCTGCCAAAAGTGTGTGGACATTCCTTCTAATTTTTAAGTTGGTGTCTTTTAGCCACACCTTTTGTAATATAAAATCAGTTATATAACATATACACTGTCCATCTGTTTCTCTACATACTTTTTAGCCTGCTTTCACCCTGTTCTTAAATGGTCAGGACCGCCACAGGACCACTACAGAGCAGGTCCTGTGAGTGGATCAGACACAGCAGCGCTGCTGAAGTTTTTAAATACCGTGTCCACTCACTGTCCACTCTATTAGGCACTCCTACATAGTTGGTCCACCTTGTAGATGTAAAGTCAGAGACGATCGCTCATCTATTGCTGCTGTTTGAGTCGGTCATCTTCTAGACCTTCATCAGTGGTCACAGGACGCTGCCCACGGGGCGCTGTTGGCTGGATATTTTTGATTTGTGGACTATTCTCAGTCCAGCAGTGGCAGTGAGGTGTTTAAAAACTCCAGCAGCGCTGCTGTGTCTTATCCACTCATACCAGTACAACACATACTAAAAGTTGATGTGTTAGAGGCAGACAAAATGAACAAGCGTGAGGATTTAAGCGAGTTTGACGAGGGCCAAACTGTGATGGCTAGACGACTGGGTCGGAGCATCTCCAAAACTGCAGCTCTTGTGGGGTGTTCCCGGTCTGCAGTGGTCAGTATCTATCAAAAGCGGTCCAAGGAAGGAACAGTGGTAAACCCGCGACAGGGTCACGGGCGGCCAAGGCTCACTGATGCCTATGTGGTCCGATCAAATTGCTGAAGAAGTTAATGCTGGTTCTGATAGAAAGGTGTCAGAACACACGGTGCATCACGGTTTGTTGTGTATGGGCCAGCGAAAGTGGGACCAACACAATATTAGCAAGGCGGTCATAATGTTATGTCTGATCTGTGTATATTTCTGCAATACATCGACTCTGCAGTACATTTTTGTTTCTCCTGTGGTGCTCACATTACATGCATGATTGGTGGAGGATTGGTGGATTAATTAAGTTGTTTACTCATGAATTCATTCACATTTATGAGCGTATTCTCAGCAAGAACAGGAAAAAAAGGCTAGCAATGCCAGCTTTGAAATGTTAATTTGGGGTTGAGAAGGCACACAGGATTTCCTTTAGCAGCTTCAAAGAACACCTCCGAGAAAAGGGTCATTTGAAAGGGCGAGTCGTAGCGTCTCAAAAAGGTGAAAATGAGCGTGTGTACGTGTGCAGCACAAGCCAGAAAAACAAGGAACATAGTGAGATATTCATTATAATCAAAAAGACTAGCTTTGAATTTATGTTACTTGTTACTTTGCCAACTCAGACCTCATCCTAGCTATTAGTCAAGTTTACATTTACAACCCAAAATCAGAAAAACTTGGGACAGTATGGAAAATGCAAATAAAATAAAAACACAGTGTTCCTTACATTTAATTTGACTTTTATTTCATTACAGACAGTTTGAACCCAAGATATTTCATGTTCTGTCTGTTCAACTTAATTTCATTTGTTAATATACCTTCATTCCTGCATTTCAGGCCTGCAACACATTCCAAACAAAGTTCCAAACAATTTAGGGCTTCATAATCCAAACAGGTGATCTTTAACAGGAGTCTTTATTGAGCAAAGATGGCCAGAGGATCTCCAAGTTGACAACGACGACCCCGTACTGTTGCACATCTTAAGACGTGTTTGCAGTAAGAATGGGACAAAATAAAACCTGAAACACTAAATCGCTTGGTATCCTCGGTGCCGAAACGTCCGAAAGTGTGGTGAAAAGGAACGGCAACATTGCAAAGTCGTAAATGCTTTACTGTCCCAAGTTTTTTGGAATGTGTTGCAGGCCTGAAATGCAGGAATGGACGTTTGTTAGGGATGTAACGATGCACCACAAGACAGTTAAAAATCAATTCACATGTGTAACGATTCAAATCGGTTCACATGCATAATGAATCGATATGCACTTTAAACATTAGAGGGCGCTGGCGCTATTCACCCCGCCTGGTTGACGTCACTACAGGGTTGCCAGGTTCGGAATTTTCCAACCAAATTTATTCCTGTGAGAATACTTTCTTTATTTGTATTATTTAATGTGGGATTTATTTTAAAATTTCATTTCAGTGGTTTTTTTTACACAAAAAGGGAAATGTGCAGCATTGTTTTGCATAATTTTTACCAACCTCAAAAATAAAAGGACATTCATTATTTAGATAAATAAAAGATCAGCACAAATACAGTATTTTATTTTAATTTTTTTAAAAGAGAAATAATAAAAGGAAACATAGTCATAATTTATCTTCAATTTAATTTTCGGGAAAAAAATCGTATCGTGAACCCGGTATCGTGAATCGCATTGCATCATGGGTAGAGTGTATCGTTACATCCCTAGTCAAAAGGCTCCCATTAGAAGGATTCAAGCTTTTCCTTCTATGGAAGGAAACACCCCCACATTCCAATTAGAATTAAAAAGACATAAACCTAAATAGCTCCATCATGTTGCGCAAAATGAATCAGGACTCAATAGCAAAATGTAATAAAGTCTTTTACTTAACAGTAACTCCAAGGTTTGACAAACGTCCAAGCTAAACCTTGTTTTTTAGACCATCCTGTTGTTTTTCTGGGGCTGCTGTACTGTCTACCTGACCAGTCTGTTTTACTTTTGTCTTTGCAGACATTCTATCAAAATAAGACTGACCACATGGCTGACCAGCAGCTAGAACTGTTGCTTTGGCGGATGATGCAACTCGGTCAGACGCAGTGTAAGTTTTTAAAATATAAGGCAAATATACAGTAGTTGCATTAAAATAACATCCACATAATACAGTTAGACGAGAATTACATACAATTGAGCGTGTGGTATAATAAATTGTCTCCTGTTGTATATATACCGATCAACCATAACATTAAAACCACCTCCTTGTTTCTACACTCACTGTCCATTTTATCAGCTCCACTTACCATATAGAAGCACTTTGTGGTTCTACAATTACTGACTTGAAGCACGCTTTGTTAGCCCCCTTTCATGCTGTTCTTCAATAGTCAGGACCCCCACAGGACCACTACAGAGCAGGTATTATTTAGGTGGTGGATTATTCTCAGTACTGCAGTGACACTGACATGGTGGTGGTGTGTTAGTGTGTGTTGTGCTGGTATGAGTGGATCAGACACAGCACCACTTCTGGAGTTTTTAAACACCTCACTGTCACTGCTGGACTGACAATAGTCCACCAAACAAAAATATATCCAGCCAACAGCGCCCCGTGGGCACCACTGATGAAGGTCTAAAAGATGACCGACTCAAACAGCAGCAATAGATGAGCGATCGTCTCCGACTTTACATCTACAAGGTGGACCAACAAGGTAGGAGTGTCTAATAGAGTGGACAGTGAGTGGACACGATGTGTCTGATCCACTCATACCAGTACAACACACACTAACACACCACCACCATGTCAGTGTCACTGCAGAGCTGAGAATGATCCACCACCTAAATAATACCTGCTCTGTAGTGGTTGCTGGGAGGGTCCTGACCATTGAAGAACAGCATGAAAGAGGGCTAACAAAGCATGTAGAGAAACAGATGGACTACAGTCAGTAATTGTAGAAGCAAAAGTGCTTCTATATTGTAAGTGGAGCTGATAAAATGGACAGTGAGTATAGAAACAAGGAGGTGGTTTTAATGTTATGGCTGATCGGTAACCGTTGTTAAGATTTTTAATTTTTTTAAAGCTAAGCTCTTCCTCTTCTCTCTGTCCAGTCATATCTTGTTTTGATGAACACCTTTTATAAATCACCTTTAGACCTTGTCACTGTCAACTTCTCTAAAGGTCATGACTGTTTTTCTCGAAAGTTCATCCTCATCCCTGACCTCCAGCTGTCTCCCAGGACCCCACGTCATCTTTTCAACATTATCTGGAGAAAAATTAGCCCTCAACTTTCATAAGTTGTCTCATTTCTCTTGTGCTGTCAAAAAGTCTTGAAATCCTTTGCTTATTAAGTCTTATTTAGTCCCAATGAAGTCATGCCAGCATTGTGCTTTAATCCTGATGCATCACATATGCATGAAACATATTTAAAACCTTTTTGTTCGTCCGTTTCGAACGTCTTTGCAGCTCCAAATTATGAATTATGGGATAGATTATCAATCTATCACCGCAAGTGTGCATTGTTTACATACTCAAATATGGCTGTAGGTCATCCGGGTACTTTTCGCGTACTGTTCAGTATGGAAGTACAGCAGTACCTTAAAACTCAACGTCAGTTGGTTCTGGGACTGGTGTTGAGTTTAAAAGAGTTTTAAGGTATTTCTTCCAATAAGGATGTATGGGAAACCTGTTTGTATGTTCCATGGTCCCGTGGACTTGCATATATTTTAGGCTTATGTAAAATAATTGGGTTGTTTTGACACTTATACACTGAAAATAACACAAATATAATATAAACACTGAAATAAAAAGCTGATTCTTACAATTTCTCAGAACCCCGAGCTGTAACACAAGTTTAAAAGTGAAACAGAGAGAAAAAATCCAGGTAAACACAGATACATGTGGACGCTTAATTTGAAATTAAATAAATACATTTTAAAAAAACAAACAAAACACCTTAAGTTTAAGGGTACAAATCTCTCGACAAAGGGCGTCGAGTTTCAAAGATTTTGAGTTTAGGGGACGTCGAGTTACCAAGGTACCACGGAATGCGATTTCGGACGCAGCCATAGTCTTCACAGGTTTAGGTTTTTGCTGAGCCACATTAGTCCAGTAACCAGATAATGCTGCCACATGCCAGTCTGTGTTACAATGTGACTGGCATGTATTAAACTAAATGTCAGGTTGTATTTGAGGATTAGTATTTGTGACGGTTTATACTGACCGCTGTTAATTCAGACTCACATTAATATACAGTACATCACAAAAAAATAAATAAAAGATAATTGTATTTATTGTGAATTATTGGAGGAAAAATGAAGATATTGGAGGCACCAGATAAGGAAAAGGAATAGGGTGTAGAAGTAGTTATTCCATATATCCCAAAATCACACCATATTATTAATAGCCACTTAAGTTAACTTTTGCATATTTTGGCTGGATTTGAATCCTCCATTAGATGGTTAATTCTCAGACTTCCTAAGATCTCAATGTACTTTTCTACATTAATGCTGCATCACAGAAGTGTAAATGACCTTTACCAAGGGCACTGACACAGCCCCATACCATGACAGACCCTGGCTTTTGGACTTGTTCCTGATAACAGTCTGGATGGTCCTTTTTATCTTTGGTCTGGACCACACAGTGTCCATTTTTTCCAAAAAAGACCTGGAATGCTGATTCATTTGGTTGATGTGGTTATATCAGCTATTGTTGAGCGGCGGTTCTTGATGCAGTGCCGTCTGAGGGATCGAAGATCACGGGCGTTCAGCTTAATCTTGCACCCTTGGCCTTTACATACTGAAATTCCTCCCGATTCCTTAAATCGTTTAATGATATTATGCACTGTAGAGGGAGAAATATGCAAATCCCTTCCAATCATTCTTTGAGGTTCATTGTTTTTAAAACATTTCAATCATTTTCTCACACATTTGTTGACAAACTGGAGATCCTCTGATCATCTTTGCTCATCAAAGACTCAGCCTTTCTTGGATGCTGCTTTTGTACCAAACCATGATTACAATCACCTGTTTGGAATCACTATTTATCATTATTTAGTTTTTTCACCTCATTACTAGCCCTAAATTGCCCCCGTCCCAACTTTTTTTGGAATGTGTTGCAGGCCTGAAATGCAGGAATGGAGGTATATTAATAAAAAAACATAGATCTACATGATTCACTTAAGCAAGTTTTTGCTCAATGTGGACCAGGCTAGCATCAGCATAATCCTTTCACCTCATATAATCTAAAATGGGATTATGTGCCTACATATACAAGTTATGACAACATCAAGTTAAACTTTGTTGGCAAAACGCTAGTCTTGGCAGGTTGGAAGGAGTCAGCTGTCTGACATGCCAGCCTTTTTCTTCCTAACACCAAACGACAGTCGTGGCATGATGTCATCTCACAGCATAAGCCTCTTCCTGCTTTTAGGTTTTGTCCAGACTTGCTTGTCTTTTCGAGTCTGATTTGATGCATTTGCTGTGGATGCTGTGGGATCAGATCTGAACTCACGCTGAAGTCTCACGCTCTACTTTTTTATGCTGCTGTCATCTCCTCACGGGCTAAAAATATACCAGGACTAACTCTGCTTTTGGCAGGATCTGTCTGTGTGACAAGTCAAATACATTGTTCCTTTCATCCCTGCAGGGTTGCCTTCATTAGCACTCACGTAGCCTCATGTTGGCTCCGTTCACACAGCATAGGGTTGGTGCTGATGCCAAGTGTGTTCTCAAAGTGTATCACGGGTTTTGAGAGTACACATTGCTTGTGAAGTGTTATTACAGCTTGGATATCCAAGCCTGTGGAGGCTTTATTACCCTGTAACTTTGGCTTTTTGACACTTGCCAGTTTGTGTCCATTTACTTTGCACTTCACCTTTAGGTAAACTGCTGTTCGAAACTAGGGTAAATGTGCTTTAGACACTAGTGCTTTGTACTACATAGTGCACTAGATAGTGTGAAAGATAATAGATTTATGTTCCCTACATGGTGCACTAGATTGTATATTAGAAAAGAATGTGTGTTCCTTACTTAGTGCACTAGATAGTGTACTAGATAATAAATTATGTTTCTTACATAATGCTTTAGGTAGCGTATTAGTTAACAGATTTAGGTTCCCTACATAGTGCACTAGATTGTATATCAGATCACGAATTTATGTTCCCTACATAGTGCACTAGATAGTATTTTAGATATAAATGTATGTTCCTTACGTAGTGCACTAGATAGTGAACTAGACAATTGGTTTATGTTCCCTACACAGTGCACTAGATAGTATATCAGATAACAGATTTATGTTCCCTACATAGTGCACTAGATTGTATATCAGATAACAGATTTATGTTCCCTACATAGTGCACTAGATTGTATATCAGATCACGGATTTATATCAGATAACGGATTTATGTTCCCTACATAGTGCACTAGATAGTGTATTAGATAACGCATTCATGTTCACTACATAGTGCACTAGAAAATATAACTAGATGATGATTTGTGTTCCTTACAATAGTGCACTAGATAGTGTATTACATAATTAATTATTTGTGTTCCCTACATAGTGCACTAGATAGTGTATTACATAATTAATGATGTTCCCTACATAGTGCATTAGATAGTGTATTACATAATTAATTATTTGTGTTCCCTACATAGTGCACTAGATAGTGTATTACATAATTAATGATGTTCCCTACATAGTGCACTAGATAGTGTATTACATAATTAATTATTTGTCTTCCCTACATAGTGCACTAGATAGTGTATTACATAATTAATTATTTGTCTTCCCTACATAGTGCACTAGATAGTGTATTACATAATTAATGATGTTCCCTACATAGTGCACTAGATAGTGTATTACATAATTAATTATTTGTGTTCCCTACATAGTGCACTAGATAGTGTATTACATAATTAATGATGTTCCCTACATAGTGCACTAGATAGTGTATTACATAATTAATTATTTGTGTTCCCTACATAGTGCACTAGATAGTGTATTACATAATTAATGATGTTCCCTACATAGTGCACTAGATAGTGTATTACATAATTAATTATTTGTCTTCCCTACATAGTGCACTAGATAGTGTATTACATAATTAATTATTTGTCTTCCCTACATAGTGCACTAGATAGTGTATTACATAATTAATGATGTTCCCTACATAGTGCACTAGATAGTGTATTACATAATTAATTATTTGTCTTCCCTACATAGTGCACTAGATAGTGTATTACATAATTAATGATGTTCCCTACATAGTGCACTAGATAGTGTATTACATAATTAATTATTTGTGTTCCCTACATAGTGCACTAGATAGTGTATTACATAATTAATTATTTGTGTTCCCTACATAGTGCACTAGATAGTGTATTAGATAAATCTGTAAAACTGTTGACTGGCAGAGCCAGTAGGATTTAGATTTGGAGATTATCACTGTACCCCTAGAATAATTGGTGCATGTGCATGTGTGTGTGCACGTTCACTTCACAAAGACTGATGATACAGGCCAGGCTGTTAATATGGAGGGACACCTGGGTTGCCAGATGTCTGAAAACCCTCTAATCGCGCCATCAGCTCACCCATGCTGCCGATCGTCAATCAGAGCTTCTCCCTCCTGACTATAACAACTTCTACTTTCTGGGAAGACCTTCCATGATATTTTGGAGTGTGTATGTAGGAATTTGTCCGATAATAAGCAATGTCAGACACTTATGTTGGATGGAAGGACCTGGATCTAAAATGACCTTCCAATTTAAATTTAAAATCAAGGTGTTCAGTAAGGTTAAGGTCAGAGCTTTGTGCTGGCCAAATTTTTACCTTATCATCTTATTTCCTAGAGAAACTCTTTTTATTATGATACAATCTTCACCGACTCTCTCTCTCTCTCTCTCTCTCACACACTCACACACTTCTAGGTGAAAATCAATTCTAAAATATAATATTGACTTGCCTTGACTTGCCTATCTTCTTTACACCACACACACACCACCCCTCTCAGCCTCCAACAGAACTCTGCAATGTGATCAGTGACATGACAAACAATGTGCTTATATTCCTCTGCCATCTCATCTTCATTACCTGCAGACCCAAGATACGACTGACAACTGTGTGTGTGTGTGTGTGTGTAAGACAGTTTTACATTTCATGTGGTGTGATTACATGGTTTTGCAGGCAGGCCAGACTTGCACCTACTACACATTGTTGTAATACACTCATCGTTTCTACACTCACTGTCCATTTTATCAGCTCCACTTACCACATAGAAGCACTTTGTAGTTCTACAATTACTGACTGTAGTTCATTTCTGTTTCACAGGACCACTACAGAGCAGGTATTATTTAGGTGGTGGATCATTCTCAGCACTGCCGTGACACTGACATGATGGTGGTGTGTTAGTGTGTGTTGTACTGGTATGAGTGGATCAGACACAGCAGCGCTGCTGGAGTTTTTAAATACAGTGTCCACTCTATTAGACAAAGTCAGAGACGATCGCTCACCTATTGCTGCTGTTTGCTCCTTCATCAGTGGTCACTGTTGGCTGGATGTTTTTGGTTGGTGGACTATTCTCAGTCCAGCAGTGACAGTGAGGTGTATAAAAAATTCTGATCCACTCATACCAGCACAACACACACTAACACACCACCACCATGTCAGTGTCACTGCAGTGGTGAGAATGACCCACTACCCAAATAATACCTGCTCTGTAGTGGTCCTGTGGGGGTCCTGACCATTGAGGAACAGCTTGAAAGGGGGCTAACAAAGCATGCAGAGAAACAGATGGACTACAGTCAGTAATTGCAGAACTACAAAGTAAAGCTGATAAAATGGACAGTGAGTGTAGAAACAAGGAGGTGGTTTTAATGTTATGCCTGATCTCTTAAAGCGAAAGACGTTTTCAAGACAGCTTCAGGCAAGGACATGCTGACAAAATCATCCCGAAAATCTGAGGTAAGTCTTGGCTTGTAGTGCTGACACCACTTCAACAGCTCTTGCATTTAGCAACATCTAGCATCAACAACAGCAATATGAAAGTGGAGGCAGGCCAGATATTGTGTGACAATTGCTTCCTGCAAAGTTCAATCTGTGTGTTTCTGTGTGTGTGTGTGTTTGTGTTTTTTGTGTGTATGTCTCACCTGGGCAGGTCAGTAATGATGGATGGGTCCAATCTCCATCTCTCATCAATCACCAATACTGCAGCGCTGTGGGAAAACCACTGAGAGCGAGCGAGAGAGCAAGTGAAAAGAGAAAGAGCAAAAGTAAGTGACAAAAAATGGAACTGAAACGTAAGACGAAGCAAGGGAAAGCCTGAGACTTTTTACACGATTAAGTACATCGACAAGGCATAACATTATGACCACTGATAGGTGAATTGAATAACACTGATTATCTCTTCATCACGGCACCTGTTAGTGGGTGGGATATATTAGGCAGCAAATGAACATTTTATACTCAAAGTTGATGTGTTAGAAGCAGGAAAAATGGGCGAGCGCAGCTCTTACGGTGTTCCCGGTCTGCAGTGGTCAGTATCTATCAAAATAGGTCCAAGGAAGGAACAGTGGTAAACTGGCGACAGGGTCATGGGCGGCCAAGGCTCATTGATGCACGTGGGGAGCGAAGCATGTGACTGTTTTCACCCTGTTCTTCAATGGTCAGGACCACCACATGACCACTACAGAGCAGGTATTATTTGGGTGGTGGATCATTCTCAGCACTGCAGTGACACTGACATGGTGGTGGTGTGTTAGTGTGTGTTGTGCTGGTATGAGTGGATCAGACAAACACTAAGTGGAGTTTTTAAATATCATGTCCACTCACTGTCCACTCTATTAGCGACTCCTACCTAGGCAGTCCACCTTGTAGATGTAAAGTCAGAGACGATCGCTCATCTATTGCTGCTGTTTGAGTCGGTCATCTTCTAGACCCTCATGAGGCGCTGTTGGCTGGATATTTTTGGTTGGTGGACTATTCTCAGTCCAGCAGTGACAGTGAGGTGTTTAAAAACTCCATCCACTCATACCAGCACAACACACACTAACACACCAGCACCATGTCAGTGTCACTGCAGTGCTGAGAATGATCCACCACCTAAATAATACCTGCTCTGTAGTGGTCATGTGGGGGTCCTGACCATTGAAGAACAGGGTGAAAGCAGGTTAAAAATGTATGTAGAGAAACAGATGGACTACAGTCAGTAATTGTAGAACTACAAAGTGCTTCTATATGGTAAGTGGAGCTGATAAAATGGACAGTGAGTGTAGAAACAAGGAGGGGGTTTTAATAAGGACCAGCTTTGCTGGTGTGATGGTCAACACACTGGTAGAGGAAAACAGTACACAGGAGTGTTTCTCTTATGGTCAGGGTCACTGCACTGTGACTGCTCAGACCTTGAGTTCAGTTCTAGAGGGACCGTACACACACTGCTTGACACATGATGGACGTTTCTCTTTAGAAGTGTAAATACATTTGCATAGTAATGTGTGTCCACATATCCTCTTTATAAAAAAAGCAGAAATCTGGTGAATATAAATTCACCTGCTCCTATTTTCAATGTAGTTTAGATCATAATGCAACACAGTACAAAGGACGCACTGTCGCCTCATAGCAAGAAGGTCCTGGTCCTTTCTGTGTGGAGTTTGCATGTTCTCCCCGTGTCTGTGTGGGAGCTCCGGTTTATCCCACAGTCCAAAGACGTGCAAGTGATGAATCTTGTGTAACCAATAACTACCCTTTCTGTCATAGATATAACCAAAGTGCGTAAAACATGACATTAAGGCCGCTCAGGTGGCGCAGCGATAAAACACGCTAGCACACCAGAGCTGGGATTTCGAATACATCGTATCGAATCTCTGCTCTGCCATCTGGCTGCGCTGGGCGTCTACATGAACGACGATTGGCTGTTGTTCGTAGGGTAGGACAAGCCGGCTAGGGACTCCTCACGATTGAGCATACTGCGAACGAACTATCTGCTGGCTGGTTGATGGCGTCTGCACCCTAGAGTCGATGAATAATGTGATCAGGGTGTGACTCTATGTGCACAAAGCTGATCCGCATATGAACTCGCCTCGACCTCGTGCAGGTGAAAAGACGCAGTAGGCTACTGCGCACTTGTCGGAGGGGGCATGTGACAGTTTCGCTCTCCTCAATCGGAAAGGGGGTCAGCTCCAGTGGAGAGGAGGCATAATACGATTGGGTAAAAATTGGACACAGTAAAATCGGGAGAAAAAAGGGAGGAAATGCGTAAAAAAAACATGACATTAAAATCCTAATAAATAAATTAATTAATAATTTAAATGGTCAATCATCACAGCATTGTAAGTCCAGTGGTCATGGGTTTGAACTCTGGTCATTGTCTGTTAAGGGTCTGAGTAAGTAAGTGTAAGCATGTATTGCTTTAAAAGTAATTGCCATCCTGTCCAGACTGCACTCCACGCTTGGAACCAGTGTTTCCAGGAGCCACCAGACCCCTGAAAAGCATAAAGCAGCAGTACAAAATAATACTATATAACCAGATGAAACAGGGTAATAATAGTTAGCATGTAAAACATGTACCAGCTGTTTAGAGTAAGTTTCAAGCTGCTTATTAGTCATTTTATTCTATAATCTCTAACTGATTATCTGTGTCTTTCCCTGTAGGTCCATTTCTGCATTATGAAGGATGTATTATGCATAAAGAGAATGATAGACTAGGTAGGGCAGCGTTCTGAAAACCTGTGTAGACTCTCACACTGTTTTAAAAGCCTAATTGGGACTCGTTATAAGAGCATTAATAATTCAGCTCATATGGATGAATAATTAATTGGAAGTAAAATGCAGCAACTCTCGATAACCGGCCTGACTTTAGATGTTATTATAATGAGGGACGAGTATATCAGATCAGG
>NC_086014.1:5831068-5871068 GCF_030014385.1 Trichomycterus rosablanca
AATGAACAAACAAAGGACTGTGATTCACCCATGGGCAAATACAGTATCTCACAATCCTAATTTATAGAAACAAATGAATCTGGAAGATAACCATGGCTCTACACTGTTCAGTGCTTTATATTCATTATGTGTGGGCCATGTGAGTAATTCTATTAACTGTTCAACACAGGAAAATAAATCCAGTAAATTCATCACAGAACAAATCCAATCTCCTCTACTTGCTTATAATAAACTCATTTAACACTCTCATCTCACATACAAATTTAAACACACTCATTTATATGGATAGTTTTCTGTTTGTATCCAACACTTTGAGGGTGAACTTGATGAACTGATAAATAGATAGATAGACGTAGTTTTGTGCTTAGTGTCAAATCCTCGTTGCCTAATGGTTAGATGAACACCTGAGGAGCCACAGTGTCTCGCAGCCACTTTAAAATTTGGTGGAGAATCAGTAATGATCTCAGGGTGCTTCAGCATGGCTGGAGTCTGGAGGAGGAATCAAGCCATGTACAAGGTTCAAATGTGTGGATGAAGGACCACCAGAACAAGACCCTATTCTGGCTAGCCCAATCTTCAAACCTGGGCCCCACTTAATGTTATATAAAAACTGTGCATTTTATCTGCTCCACTTACCATATAAAAGCACTTTGTAGTACTACAATTACTGACTGTAGTCCATCTGTTTCTCTGCATGCTTCGTTAGACCCCTTTCATGCTGTTCTTCAATGGTCAGGACCCCCACAGAGCAGGTATTATTTAGGTGGTGGATCGTTCTCAGCACTGCGGTGACACTGACATACATGGTGGTGGTGTGTTAGTGTGTGTTGTGCTGGTATGAGTGGATCAGACACAGCAGCGCTGCTGGAGTTTTTAAACACCTCACTGTCACTGCTGGACTGAGACCATCCTGTGACCACTGATGAAAGTCTAGAAGATGACCAACTCAACCATCAGCAATAGATGAGCGATCGTCTCTGACTTTACATCTACAAGGTGGACCAGCTAGGTAGGAGTGTCTAATAGAGTGGACAGTGAGTGGACACGGTATTTAAAAATTCCAGCAGCGCTGCAGATGGACTACAGCCAGTAATTGTAGAACTACAAAGTGCTTCTATATGGTAAGTGGAGCTGATAAAATGTTAAAAAATTATGTATATATAAATACATTTATGTCCTGGTGTGGTGCACAGGTTAGGGAGAAATCGGCTTAATTCCCTTTTTAAAGCACTATTCTGAGCGATCTGTCCAAAAAATGTCAGTGTGTGACCTTTGGAGAAATCACATCCAGGGGTGTCATGGACTTATTTAACCTGAAGGGGGTGAAGGAAAAAAAAAAAACAGACCAAAAACATTACAATAAAATAAAAAAAATGCCTGCATATACAGCAGTACCTTAAAACTCAATGTCAATTGGTTCTGGGAGTGGCGTTGAGTTTAAAAGGCGTTGAGTTTTAAGGTATTGTTTTCCCATAAGGATGTATGGGAAACCTGTTAATGCATATGGGAAACCTGCATGTATTTTAGTCTAATGTAAAATAATGGGGTTGAGTTGCAAGGTACCACTGTACTAGTCTTAGCTAACATTAAATTAATACATTTTAATACATTTTAATGCATGTCTAAATGCACTGTTTTGCTTTTGTTATGGATTTAAATCTTTCAGCATTAAAGGGATGCAGGTTTTTAAAAGTCTGTGAACATAGCTTACACTCATTATCTGCTTTATTAACAGCCAACTTTTGATTTTCCCCAATCTAATCCAGTAAGGGATCCCAACTGGTCATGTGAAGTGCCACAAGCCACAGTAGAAAGAATGAGAGAAAACCTCACTCCATAAAAGAATGAGAGAGGGAAAGAATGATGACCCTGTTCGGCTAAGCTGTTGTCCTTGCATTGCTAAGCAAAATAAATAAAGGCAGAGTTCTGCAGTCTCAGTCATTCTAGCAGCACTGCATCATGGGTAAAATAATAACCCATAGATGTAACTCCAAGGTAGGAAAGTTTAAGTTCTTTCATAGCTGTGTCTTGGGGTGTCTAAAATGACAAAATCAGCTTGGTTAAAACACTTGGTTATAACACATACTTTTGTGGCTTGAGATTTACTATTTCAGTCAGTCGACAGGTCATCGCGATCACACTAACCTTATTCTGATGATTTGTACTGAATGGTGTCAGCCAGGTTTATGTAGTCTGGACAATTCCAATTCTAAAGCAGGCTTCCAAGTGTTCATCAGTAAGGCTGGTCCGATATTTGGATTAAAACATAACATTAAGACCACCTTCCTGATACTGTGTTGGTGCCCCTTTTGCTGCATATATGTGTATTCAGACACCTTTCTCTCAGAACCAGCATTAACTTCTTCAACAATCTGAGGTGTTCCCGGTCTGCAGTGGTCAGTATCTATCAAAGTGGTCCAAGGAAGGAACAGTGGTAAACCTGCGACAGGGTCATGGGCGGCCAAGGCTCATTGATGCACGTGGGGAGCGAAGGCTGGCCCGTGTGGTCCGATCCAACAGACGAGCTACTGTACTGTATATCAAACTGTCAGAATAGACAGTGCGTCACAGTTGCAGGACTGTTTTGACAGCAAAAGGGGCACCAACAGGAACAGGTATCAGGAAGGTGGTCATAATGTTATGCCTTATCAGTGTATTTTTCACTGTTGCCCTTATTATATTGTATATTGTACAACAGATCTATTTTTCATTGCCTTTTTACCTCTATTTAAACATATTTTCACGTTTTATGTTAAATTTGTGTTTATAAATAAAAAGGGAATTTAAAATCCTAACCTAAAGTACTGTATACCTGTTCTGCTGAAATTTGTCCAAGGGTTCAGTGGCAACTCTTCCTAGAAGACTTAAGAAGAAGATTGCAGAAAAACATCGAAACAACTGATGTATACACAGCTCAGGTCAGTGTCCATGATACCACAACACGAGGCTTAGAGAAACATCATTGCTGTCCCGACATTTGCAAATCAGCACTTGTATGAACACCAAGCACTGTAAGACGTACTGAAAGAAGATGTAAGATAGAGAGACCACACATTTACTGATGAGAACACACTACCATGTTTTAATGTGTGTGTAAGAGAAGCGTTTGACAGGTCACATAATGGCTCTATTGACGAGCTGTCTGAAGGCAGAGACGCTCTGAAGTGCTCTTACTTGCTCGGGGTTGAAACCCGAAAGCCGAGCCGTCTCGGATGACGGAGTGGAGAGCGCACATGTACACACATACAAGTTCAATTTAATAGCAAAAGGAGATTAAAAATAAGTAGTGTGAGCGCCTCGGTGGAACTGATATAAGCGCCCGCTGACGTACTGTCGAAAGAAGTGCCATGGAGATCATGTTCTGGTGACTGATGCTGGTGGAACTACTGGAGAATTAAAGACTCCAGTAATTCCCAAATGCTTGCATTAATAAAAAAAATGTTTGCATTGGGAAACGATTGTGGGAGGAATGGGTCACTGGCTTCCCAAAACTGAAATGAAAGCTAGGGGAGAGGGATATGCAATCCCCCTATGTCCCAAAGCAAATCTGAAGAAGGGTTTATGGTGTGATTTTAAGTGCTGAGAAGTTTGGTTCACATTTGTACATCTTCTGTCTCCAGGTTCATTTATTCAACTTCATTTCATTTATTAATAAACATCCATTCCTGCATTTCAGTCCTGCAACACATTCCAAAAAAAATTGGCACAGTAAAGCATTTACCACTTTGTAATGTTGCTGTTCCTTTTCACCACACTTAAAAGACGTTTTGGCACCGAGGATACCAAGCGATTTAGTGTTTCAGCTTTTATTCTCTGTTGAGGACAGGTCAGGACTGCAGGCAGGCCAGTCCAGTACCCGTACCCTTTGTAATATGTGCAGCATGTGGACGTCTCTGGAAAAGATGACGTCCTGAAGTTGCTCTAAGATCTCAATGTACTTAATGCTGAAATCACAAAAGTGTAAATTACCTTTGCCAAGGGCACTCACACAACCCCATACCATGACAGACCCTGGCTTTTGGACTTGTTCCTGATAACAGACAGTCTGGACGGTCCTTTTCGTCTTTGGTCCGGAGCACACAGGTCCATTTTTTCCAAATAAGACCTGGAGTGCTGATTCATCTGACCACAATACACGTTTCCACTGTCTGATGGTCCGTCCTAGATGCCTCCGAGCCCAGAGAAGCAGACGCCGCTACTGGACATGGCTAACATAAGGCTTCCTTTTTTGCACAGTGAGGTTTTAAGTGGCATTTGTGCATGTAACTCTGTATTGTAGTGCTTGACAAAGGTTTGCCAAAGTAATCCCTCACCCATGTGGTCATATCAGCTATTGTTGAGAAGCGGTTCTTGATGCAGCGCCGTCTGAGGGATCGAAGATCACGGTGTTCAGGTTAAGCTTGCACCCTTGGCCTTTATGCACTGAAATTCCTCCTGGTTTCTTGAATGGTTTAATGATATTATGCACTGTAGAGGGAGAAATATGCAAATCCCTTCCAGAGATCTTCTGATCATCTTTGCTCATCAAAGATCATCAAAGTAATGAGGAATCACCTCATTACTAGCTCTAAATTGCCCCCGTCCCAAGTCTTTTTGGAATGTGTTGCAGGTCTGAAAGGCAGGAATGGAGGTATATTATACATAGAGCCATATTGCTCTGAATAAATTCGAATTTTATTGGTATTCCATCTTACTGCATCTTCACACTTTTAATATACACAAACATTCTTCACCTAAGCACAAACACTGTGGCCTCAAGATGCACTGGAGCACGTCGACCTCATGTAGCGCAATAAATCATGTCTGCTGAGAGAGGCTGTGGACCCATCTTTAATTCCTGTCCCCTGCACACATCCAAAACAGCTTTAAAAAGGATATTAACTATTTTCTTTTTCCCCAATTAACCTAGCTAAACCGTTTCCGATGTGCCACCTTCTTTTTTAGTTCACCGCCGAGCCTCGGGCCATGTACGATCGGATGGCCTTCCCAGTGGATTTAATGCGCGTGGGCAATAAATTGATTTATAGTTTAATCCGATGAGAAGAGTTTAATGGTTATTTGCTTTCCGCTCGGACGGTTTGGTAAATTTGCCTCCGAGAATCTGGGTTAACGGAATTCCCACGAGCAGATCCTCGTTTCTATTACACCTCATACGCTTTGTTGTGTCAACCACATTGTACATCACCTAACAAGATTAAACGAGTCGAGATTGGATTCGCTTCACTTTTTTCTTCTTGTCTGAGGAGAAACACATCAAGCAAATCAACAGAACTCAACAGAGGGATTCAAGAGCTGAGAAACAGAGTGAAACAAATTTTATAGTAAATGTGTGTGTGTGTGTGTGTGTGTGTGTGTGTACACTGATGAGCCAAAACAGGAACACCTGCTTTATATGCTGTCAAAACAGAGTTTTGCAGTCGCCAGTTTAAGACATCACCACCAAGTCCTTTAACTTTTGTATGTTCCGAGGTGGATCTGACAGGAATGTCAATGTTCTTCCATTGGTCTGATGTCCACGTTCTGATGCCTGTCTACACAGTTAGTACGGTCACTTTAAAATAGTTTCGAAATATTCAAATTAAAATGTTCACAATAGGCCGCTTAGGTGGCGCGGCAGTAAAACACACACTAGCACACCAGAGCTGGGATCTCGAATACATCCTGTCGAATCTCAGCTCTACCATCCGACCTGGCTGGGCTGCCACATGAACAACGATTGGCCTGCTGTTCACATAGGGGTGGGGTAGTAGCACTGATGTCAGTAACGCGTTACTTAGTAACGCGTTACTCTAATCTGACCACATTTTTCAGTAACAAGTAATCTAACGAGTTACTATTTCCAATCCAGTAATCAGATTAAAGTTACTTATCCAAGTTACTGTGCGTTACTATTTTTGCATCTCGGGGAGTGACGTCTGGCCTCTGCGACAATTAAGTCACGAGCTGCGTCCGAAATCGCATACTTACAGAGTAAGCACTAGATTGGAGGAAGTATGCACTACTCGGCCGGTAAAGAAGTACATACTTTCAGTACAGAAGTGTGCAGTATGCACACAACACCGCTACGTACTACACGTGGGGACGTGATGACGTAATATCACCATAGTTACAGACTCATTACAAACCCCACTCGCCAAAATTTTGTTATTTATTTGTCTTTAAAAATTTTATTTTATTTATCTTACTTACACTTGTGAACAGAGGACTTAGTTTTCCGCTTTCTTATTCCGCTTCAATCGCCTACGCAGCTCCAGTTGCATTACGGCAGCTGCTGAATGTAACTAATAAAGTAACTGGTAATCTAACTTAGTTACTTTTAAAATCAAGTAATCAATAAAGTAACTAAGTTACTTTTTAAAGGTAACTATGCCATCACTGGGTAGTAGTAAGCCGGATAGGGTCTCCTCGTAACTGATGCAACTACCTCTGCTGGCTGATTGATGGCGCCTGAAGTCGACGTTCCTCCATTGGTCTGATGCTTGTCTACCCTGTTAGTATGGGCACTTTGACTAGCCTGTAACTATACAGCTCTATACTCAGACACATTCACCTCATCATTGGTGCCACTGGAGTTCTTCTGTCGCTCTGTAGTGGCACCAGTGAGTCTTAAAAATGATCCATATAGACAATGTTTCACACTGCCTATGTTTTTACCACTGCATTCTATCCTCATTCCCTTTACGTACCAATTACAGCGGTACCTTGTAACTCAACGTCCCCTAAACTCAAAATCTTTGAAACTCGACACCCTTTGTCTAGAAATGTGTATCCCTAAACTCAACGGGTTTGCGCTCGGCTTGACCGGTGCTGTAATACGTAGATCAAAGTGCGCATATGAGACGAACCTGCATTTGTGTGGAATAACAGTCAGATTCACTTTGAAAGCTCCACATGTATCTGTGTTAGACTGGATTTTTCTCCTGTTTCACTTTTAAACTTGTGTTACAGCTCGGGGATTTGAGAAATTGTGTCAAAACAACCCCATTATTTTACATGAGCCTAAAATATATGCAGTTCCACAGGACCAGGGAACGCATTAACAGGTTTCCCATACGTCCTTATGGGAAAAAATACCTTGAAACTCAACACCTTTTAAACTCAACGCCACTCCCAGAACCAATTGACGTTGACTTTCAAGGTACCGCTGTATCTTAAATATACGGCTGATTAGTCTGGATTAATGAAGTGGCTCTATGAACTTGGGCTATACTAAGAACCGGGCACATGTATCGAACCATATTGAACGATTTAATATTTAATGAGCAACTAAAGCCAAGAAAACAGACAGGGCAGGCAGAAATACCATCCTGAACATGTAATTAATAAGTAATGTCATTATTTATTCATGGCTCTTCTTGCATTTTCGACTTCAGCTCCAAACAGAGGGCACATTTTTCCGTTTGCGCTACCACAGATTAGAGGATTTTTGTTTCTTTGAAAATGTGGAACACCAGCCAAGTTCCTCTGTGCTTTACTTTACTGAAGTGGGCTTTGGGAGGATGGAGGAGAGTCAGATTCAAGTAGAAACGTATTACTTACATTTTCCACTACATGTTTTAGGCTGATGAGTAGAACCTGATGTGGAATTTTGTTGTTGTAGCTTGTTCTGCTTATCAGGGTTGTGATGAGTAGTTACACTGCTTAGGCATAACATTATAACCACCTTCCTAATATTGTATTGGTCCACCTTTTGCTGCCAAAACAGCCCTGACCCGTCGAGGCATGGACTCCACTAGACTCCTGAAGGTGTGCTGTGGTATTGATTGATTGATTGTTTGAGTACTTTATTAATCCCTGAAGGGAAATTGCGGTGTCGCAGCAGCAATAACAATTATTACAAAAAACATAACACATTACAATGAGGTAAATAAAAGAATTTAAAAAAAATAATAATTAAGACAAAAGTAAATACAAGATATAAAATCTAAATATATATATATATATATATATATATATATATATATATATATACAGTATATATATAAAGAGAAAATAAAATATAATATAAAAAATAAGAATATAAAAACATCTAACAGGACAAGAACAAAAGAAACTAAAAAGGGGGGAGCCTAAAGGTGCAGTTACAGACGTGCAATTTAAAACTGTGCAAATAAAAACAGTACCATGTGCAAATTGTAAGTTTCTGACACCAAGATGTCAGCAGCAAATCCTTTAACTCCTCTAAGTTGTGAGGTGGAGCCTCCATGGATCGGACTTGTTTGTCCAGCACATCTCACAGATACTCCATTGGATTGAGATCTGGGGAATTTGGAGGTCAAGTCGACACCTCAAACTCGTCGTTGTGCTTTACAAACCGTTCCTGAAGCATTTTTGCTTTGTAGCAGGGCGAATTAACCTGCTGAAAGAGGCCACAGCCATCAGGGAACACCGTCTCCATGAAAGGGTGTACACGGTCTACAACAAAGTAACATCCACACTGCTACCGCCGGCTTGGCTTCTTCCCACAGTGCATCCTGGTGCCATGTGTTCCCCAGGTAAGCGACGCACACGCACCCGGCGTTACATCCACGTTACGTAAAAGAAAACGTGATTCATCAGACCAGGCCACCTTCTTCCATTGCTCCGTGGTCCAGTTCCGATGCTCACGTGCCCATTGTTGGCGCTTTCGGCGGTGGACAGGGATCAGCATGGGCACCCTGACTGGTCTGTGGCTATGCAGCCCCATACGCAACAAACTGTTGTGTATTCTGACACCTTTCTATCAGAACCAGCATTAACTTCTTCAGCAGCCAGCCTTCGCTCCCCACGTGAATCAATGAGCCTTGGCCGCCCATGACCCTGTCGCCGGTTTACCACTGTCCCTTCCTCGGAGATGCTCTGACACAGTCGTCTAGCCGTCACAATTTTGCCCTTGTCAAACTGTTCACTTGCTGCCTAACATATCCCACCTACTAACAGGTGCCGTGATGAAGTGGTCATAATGTTATGCCTGGTCGGTGTATATACTGCAGTCATAGGTGACCATGTGAAAACCTGGGCACGATGTCTGTCTTGCTAAATACAATATTACCTTCTGTTCAGAATTTGCGTTGGATTATGTTTTTAATCCAGTAATCCAGATTAAATCTACAGCTCTGACCTCAACACGTGCTCCCTCCGGCTCAGCGACATTTCTCTGAAGTTTCATTAATTCTGTTGAAAATCTAACCCACCGCAAGCTGCTGTGTGCGCTGCTAATGAATTACAATTTGATTAAATTGATCAAGCAGTACTGCTTGAGAAATAACTAACCGATTAATCCACACAGCTCCAGTGGACATTGGGAAATCAACCCAAATTCCTCACGGATATGTCTTACCATGGTGTCCTTGTGTTCTCATGGGAATATGTGAGTGAGTGAGTAAGTGAGTGATCGTGTGAATACCCAATGAGACCCTGATTCATTTCATTTAGCAGCAACTGGTCCTGTGTAAAAACAGGAACTGTCCTTTTAGGTCCTTGATCAATTAATCAAATTAATATATTTGTAATTTCAATGGGTTGAATTGGTGGGTAGCGCTGTCGCCTCACAGCAAGAAGGTCCTGGGTGTCTGCGTGGCTTTCCTCCGGGTGTTCCGGTTTCCTCCCACAGTCCAAAAACATGCAGTCAGGTTAACTGGAGACACTGAATTGCCCTATAGGTGAATGCGTGTGTGTGTGTCTGTCCTGCGATGGACTGACGCCCCGTCCTGGGTGTTTCTGTGTGCCTTGCGCCCATTGAAAAGCTGGGATAGGCTCCTTTGGATCAGGTGCATCTGGTCAGCTTTCTGGTTGTTTTGCTGAGCTCTGGGTTGTACCCAGTGGTGGACTAAGCAGCTGTTGTTGTTGGACTTTTGTTTTGACATTGCCTGTCTGTTCTATTTGTAAGGGTTTGGCATGTTCTCCTATTGTCATCCTGGGATTCTTCTAGGTACAACAGTTTCAGTATGTGGACTGACTGAGTAATGGAAGAGACGTTTGAATCAGTGATACCATGCAATGGATCGTTTTCTTTCCAGAGGGTGTCAATATCTGTAATATCTGTAAGGGTTTGGCATGTTCTCCCACTGTCATATTGGGATTCCTCTAGGTACAACCATTTCAGTATGTGGACTGAGTACTCGAATAGTCCCTCATTGTGAATGACTGAATAAATAAGTGATACCCTGCAATGGATCATATCTGTCAATATCGTTAAGGGTTTGGCATGTTCTCCTATTGTCATCCTGGGATTCTTCTAGGTACAACAGTTTCAGTATGTGGACTTACTGAGTACTCGAATAGGCCCTCATTGTGAGTGACTAAATGAATAAATGAGTGATACCCTGCAATGGATCATATCTGTCAATATCGTTAAGGGTTTGGCATGTTCTCCTATTGTCATCCTGGGATTCCTCTAGGTACAACCGTTTCAGTATGTGGACTAACTGAGTACTCGAATAGGCCCTCATTGTGAGTGACTGAATGAATCAATGAGTGATACCCTGCAATGGATCATATCTGTCAATATCTTTAAGGGTTTGGCATGTTCTCCCACTGTCATATTGGGATTCCTCTAGGTACAACCATTTCAGTATGTGGACTGAGTACTCGAATAGTCCCTCATTGTGAATGACTGAATAAATAAGTGATACCCTGCAATGGATCATATCTGTCAATATCTGTAAGGGTTTTGCATGTTCTCCTATTGTCATCTTGGGATTCCTCTAGGTACGACAGTTTCAGTATGTGGACTTACTGAGTACTCGAATAGGCCCTCATTGTGAGTGACTGAATGAATGAATCAATGAGTGATACCCTGCAATGGATCATATCTGTCAATATCTTTAAGGGTTTGGCATGTTCTCCTACTGTCATCCTGGGATTCTTCTAGGTACAACAGTTTCAGTATGTGGACTAACTGAGTACTCGTATAGTCCCTTAGTGTGAGTGACTGAATGAATGAATGAGTGATACCCTGCAATAGATCATATCTGTCAATATCTGTAAGGGTTTGGCATGTTCTCCTATTGTCATCCTGGGATTCTTCTAGGTACAACAGTTTCAGTATGTGGACTGACTAAGCACTGGAATAGACTCTCATTGTGAGTGACTGACTGAATGAATAAATGAGTGATACCCTGCAATGGATCATATCTGTCAATATCTTTAAGGGTTTGGCATGTTCTCCCACTGTCATCCTGGGATTCTTCTAGGTACAACAGTTTCAGTATGTGGACTGACTAAGCACTGGAATAGACTCTCATTGTGAGTGACTGACTGAATGAATAAATGAGTGATACCCTGCAATGGATCATATCTGTCAATATCTTTAAGGGTTTGGCATGTTCTCCCACTGTCATCCTGGGATTCTTCTAGGTACAACAGTTTCAGTATGTGGACTGACTAAGCACTGGAATAGACTCTCATTGTGAGTGACTGACTGAATGAATAAATGAGTGATACCCTGCAATGGATCATATCTGTCAATATCTTTAAGGGTTTGGCATGTTCTCCCACTGTCATATTGGGATTCCTCTAGGTACAACAGGTTCACAGTGTGAGTGACTGAATGAATGAATGAGTGATACCCTGCAATGGATGGTTTCCTTTCCAGAGGGTGTTTTCACCCTTCAGTCTCTGGACCCACTGTAGCCTTGATCAGGATGCAGCAGTTAGGAAAGATGAATCAAATACTCTGTGTGTAGTTAATTAACATTTGCATTGTATTGTATAATATATAAAGTGTATGTGGGTCTCTAAGGTGTCCCTGTACGGTGTGTGTGTGTGTGTGTGTGAGAGAGAGAGAGAAAGAGCGTGTGTATGTTTTGTATTTTGTGTGTGTGTGTGTGTGAGAGAGAGAGCGTGTGTGTGTGTGTGTGCGTAGGTGTGCGCGCTTGTGTGTGTGTGTGTGTGTGTTTTATCTAGAGCGCGCAGGGAAGCTGAAGCAGGCGCGAGCCGCTGAATCTCTCTAAATAGGCGTGTGCACGTGTTTGGATCTTACACCTGGTTCTGGTGCAACTCTGTGGATTGTTAATAAAGTGTGTTTATTTATGATGAAGATGAAGATGACAGTGAACGTGATAAGCGTGCCGGTTGGTGTCGGTGCTTGCAGGACTTTGCTCGCGGTCGGATTGACGGTGTTGTGCACGCTCCGGTCAGCTCTGTCTGCCCATCATCACCATCACCGTGAGTAGATCGTAGTTTCCTCCTGGTACATCAATGTGTGTGTGTGTGTGTTTGTTTAATTATTTATTAGCATTGTAACATCATGTTTTACACACTTTGGTTACATTCATGACAGGACAGGCAGTTATGGACAATTTTGTATCTCCAATTCACCTCACTTTCACGTCTTTGTACTGTGGGAGGAAACCGGAGCTCCTGGAGGAAACCCACACAGACACGGAGGGAACATGCAAACTCCACACAGAAAGGACCCGGACCGTTTCACCTGGGGATGGAACCTAGGACCTTCTTGCTGTGAGGTGACAGTGCTACCCACTGAGCCATGGTGCCACCCATAAATAGAAAGTTTTTAACTTCAACAACATTGCCTATTTTATCAGCTCCACTTACCATATAGAAGCACTTTGTAGTTTTACAATTACTGACTGTAGTCCATCTGTTTCTCTGCATGCTTTGTTAACCCCCTTTCATGCTGTTCTTCAATGGTCAGGACCATCACAGAGCAGGTATTATTTAGGTGGTGGATCATTCTCAGCACTGCACTGACACTGACATACATGGTGGTGGTGTGTTAGTGTGTGTTGTGCTGGAATGCTGATGGAGTTGTTAAACACCTCAGTGTCACTGCCGGACTGAGAATAGTCCACCAACCTAAAACGTCCAGCCAACAGCACCCCGTGGGCAGCATCTTGTGACCACTGATGAAGGTCTAGAAGATGACCGACTCAAACAGCAGCAATAGATGAGCGATCGTGTCTGACTTTACATCTACAAGGTGGACCAACTAGGTAGGAGTGTCTAATAAAATGGACAGTGAGTGGACACGGTATTTAAAAACTCCAGCACAACACACTAACACACCAGCACCATGTCAGTGTCACTGCAGTGCTGAGAATGATCCACCACCTAAATAATACCTGCTCTGTAGTGGTCCTGTGAGGGTCCTGACCATTAAAGAACAGGGTGAAAGCAGGTTAAAAAAAGTATGAAGTGCTTCTATGTGGTAAGTGGAGCTGAAAAAATGGACAGTGAGTGTAGGAACAAGGAGGTGGTTTTGATGTTATGGCTGAACAGTGTATATAGTCAAAATGTTAAAGTTAGTCAAAGTTTTTATCATTTGCATTTTCCATGCTTGCATGTCCCAACTGTTTCTGATTTGGGGTTGTAAACCTGGATTAAGTATGTAGTTTTTAATAGAGCTGCGTACAGATTCAAAAACGCACACTTCTAAGTGGAGTCCATAAATATTCATGGATGCAAATACCGAGTGCTCAGAATGTGCCTTGTCCAATCAGATGACTCGAGAGCTCTCTAATTAACCGGGGCTCATTTGAAATTTTACCCATGCAAATTCTGAGGGTGACTTCCTGCCTTCCTGGCAATTAGCGCAGGTTAGTTCCTGAGCCGCAGATTAATGTCATAAAAAGATGGAACGGCTGCTGTGTTTAATGCAGTGAAACTCATATGGTGCCATGTGAGCACAAAAAACACACACAATATATAAATTACTGTATAAATCTGCCATCACTAATGGGAATAAACTTGGAATAAACGTCCACATATATTCCAGAAACTAGCAAAAACAGGTCATACGTTGACTACAGTAAAGCAAACCTTAAACTACCATGGGCTTAGAGACTGCAAGACCAAAACCACTGCTGTTTTCGGTTTCAGAGATGTCGGTGGGTTTTCCTTCTGTCCCTGGTAAATGACCAGTTTTCTATATAATTATAAATGGGTGCAGCCAGACTATATACAACCCCAAATCAGAATAAGTTAGGACAGCATGGAAAATGCGAATGCATTACATTACAATACACATTACATTTACTTTGACTGTGGCTTTTGGACTAGTCTGGATGGTCCTTTTCATCTGTGGTCCATTTCTTCCCAAAAAAGACCTGGAATGCTGATTCATCTGACCACAATACACGTTTCCACTGTGTGATGGTCCATCCTAGATGCCTCCGAGCCCAGAGAAGTCGACGCCCCTTCTGGACATGGTTAACATAAGGCTTTTTTTTTTTTGCACAGTAAAGATTTAGGTGGCATTTGTGCATTTAACTCTAACTGTATTGTAGTGCTTGACAAAGGTTTGATAAAGTAATCCCTCACCCATGTGGTCATATCAGCTATTGTTGAGTGGCGGTTCTTGATGCAGTGCCGCCTGAGGGATTGAAGATCACAGAAATTCCTCCTGATTCCTTGAATCGTTTAATAATATTATGCACGGTAGAGGGAGAAATACGCAAATCCCTTCCTATCTTTCTTTGAGGATGCTGCTTTTGTACCAAACCATGATTGCAATCACCTGTTGACATTACCTGACATGGAAGCACATCATTACTAGCCCTAATTTGCCCCCGTACCAACTTTTTTTGGAATGTGTTGCAGGCCTGAAATGCAGGAATGGACGTTTATTAACAAATGAAATGAAGTCGACCAGATAAAACATGAAATATCTCAGGTTCAAACTGTCTGCAATGAAATAAAAGTCAAAGTAAATGTAAGGAACACTGCATTTTTATTTGATTTTATTTGCATTTTCCATACTGTCCCAACTTTTTCTGAGTTGGGGTTGTACAACAGCATTGCCAGACAGCTGAATTGTAGCTTGGCTTAAAGATTCCAATCTGACATTCTTAAAACATCGATTCACTACAAATGTCACGTGGTTGTATGTGTTTGAGGTTTAACAGACTGGATCTCGGAGATGCATTTAACACCGTGTCTATCCTGTAATTAGTGCTGATCACATGTGGATGGCTCACCTGAGATGATTTTAGAGTCGGTTGTAAATGTAAACGCTTCTCTCTCTCAACAGTGCGGTATACTCGTTGGAGTCAGTAATTGGTGCAGTGTTGTCAGCACTGTGTCAGAAGTAATTATGGCCCAGAACAATAGGCCAACCTACACTGCATGACCTTAGAAGTCAAACACACACACTCACACATACACACAATTGCTCACATAATTATGTGACACCATAGGTGCAGAGTAGAGAGGAAAATCGAGGCATGGACTCCACTAGACTCCACTAGGCGCCAAGATGGAACTCATGTAAGTTGAGAGGTGGGGCCTCCATGGATCGGACTTATTTGTCCAGCACATCCCACAGATGCTCGATTGGATTGAGATCCGGAGAATTTGGAGGCCAAGTCAACACCTCAAACTCGTTGTTGTGCTCCTCAAACCATTCCTCAAACATTCGCTCACGTGCCCATTGTTGGTGCTTTCGGCGGTGGACAGGGGTCAGCATGGGCACCCTGACTGGTCTGCGGCTATGCAGCCCCATACGCAACAAACTGAGATGCGCTGTGTATCCTGACACCTTTCTATCAGGACCAGCATTAACTGGTCTGTTGGAGCCTTCGCTCCCCATGTGGTTTACCACCGTTCCTTCCTTGGACCACTTTTGATAGATCCTGACCACTGCAGACCAGGAACACCCCACAAGAGCTGCAGTTTTGGAGATGCTCTGATCTGACCCAGTCGTCTAGACATCACAATTTGGCCCTTGTCAAACACGCCCAATCCTTATGCTTGCTCGTTTTTCAACTTTGAGGATAAAATGTTCACTTACTGCCTAATATATCCCATCTACTAACAGGTATTTCTGTAATGCACCTCCAATACAATGTGAGAGAGGTCTGATACGTACTGCAGTCTGCACCTGATCAAATTACTCTCAAATTTAAAACAAGACTCTTGCATCCAACAAGGACTTGAATGGATTAGCACCTAAACTTAGTTCCTGGGTCCATACCCAGAACTGTTTCTTGATTTGTGAAGAGGAGGGCATCCTCACCGCAGGATTGTGTTCAGTCCCTTTGTTGTAAACCACATACATCTGTATTTTGGAACGTCCCAGGGCTTACACAAGCCCAAAACAACAATAAACCCAAATCATGTTATTTTGGATGGTTTGAGTAGCAGTAAACAGATGATCTCATCTTGTTTTCTCCTTACACACGTTTTGCTTTATCTTGCATCATGTTTTTTTTGTCCTTTTAGGCCCTAAAGCCTTTCCTGCTCTTGAGAACCATATTCTGTTTTTATTATTTTGTGTTTGGTTGGGTTCCTGACCCAGTTCTGATGTGAATAAACCCCCTTAAAATCCCATTAGCACCTCTGTTCTGGAGAATAGAGGAAGTTTATTAATAGGAGATGCTCTGCACCTACAGCCACCTTTACGGTGCTTTGTTACTTATTATTGGAAGCAGATACAGTAGAGAGTGCTGACTTTGGATGGGGATCTTAATTAAGGAAAGACTGGATCATCAGGATGTTTATGATATTGGGATTTTCTCATTGTTCCGTGTAAAATAATAGAAATTGAGGCAAGTTGTACAACGATGAGGCATAACATTATGACCACATCCTTGTTTCTACACTCACTGTCCATTTTATCAGCTCTACTTACCATATAGAAGCACCATGTAGTTCTACAATTACTGACTGGATGGTCAGCACTGCAGTGACACTGACATGGTGGTGGTGTGTTAGTGTGTGTTGTGCTTCAGACCTTCATCAGTGGTCACAGGACGCTGCCCACGGGGCGCTGTTGGCTGGATAATTTTGGTCGGTGGACTATTCGCAGTCCAGCAGTGACGGTGAGGTGTTTAAAACTCCATCCGCATTCCAGCACAACACACACTAACACACCACCTCCATCAGTGGTCAGTGTCACTGCAGTGCTGAGAATGATCCACCACCCGAATAATACCTGCTCTGTGGTCGTCCTGTGGGGGTCCTGACCTTTAAAGAACAGGGTGAAAGCAGGCTAAAAAAGTATGTAGAGAAACAGATGGACTACAGTCAGTAATTGTAGAACTACAAAGTGCTTCTATGGGGTAAGTGGAGCTGATAAAATGGACAGTGAGTGTAGAAAGAAGGAGGTGGTTTTATGGAAATGTTGCTCAGTCCATTTACTTTACACACACACACACACACACACACACACACACACACACAGTAAGTGATTATTTTCTGCTCATTAGGAATCCAGAATCAGCATAGTGCTGAATAGCATGTAAATGCCCTAAAGGTGATGTGTTAGGTCGGTGTGCAAACAATGTGACTCGCTGTCCTACAGAATACCCATAATACCCTCTGGAGTTTAATTATATCCAATCAACCGTCTGAGTGTAATTTGGGACAAGTTTGTCATACTTCCATTGAGGCATTTCCAGACAGAGTCATTACAGCTCTGGATGTTTTAAAGTGATTGTTTATTGGGGTGGAAAAGCCTTGTTGATCAGATCAGACAGGTTCAGCTGTAAATTACAGTACAAGGGAACACGCTATGCTCAAAATCCCCTGTCCTCCTTGCTAAGCAACCGACCAGACCGATGGCACCATTGACAACTGAATTTGGATCAGCATCCCAGAGTGCGCAATATATCCCACCCACTAAACCACTAGGTGCCGTGATGAAGAGATAATCAGTGTTATTCACTTCACCTGTCAGTGGTCATAATGTTATGCCTGCATGCCCACTCGCCTTGTCTGTTCCTTTATCTCCCTCTCTCTGTTCATATTCTTCTCTTGCAAAGTTGAATGCTATGTCATTTAAAGCTTTACAAAGGTTAATTAGCTGAAAAAGCACTGTACTCTGCTCAAGTACTAAAGAGGACTCTCTCTCACACACACACACACACACACACACACTTGCTGTAAAAATGTGTGGTATCAGGAATACCATGTTCGGCTTTTAACAGACGCCTTTATCCAAAGCGACTTACAGTACAGTGACAGAATACACTCTGAGCAATTGAGGGTTAAGGACCTTGCTCAAGGGCCCAGCAGCAGCAACCTGGCAGTGGTAGGGCTTGAACCAGCAACCTTTTGACTACTAGTCCAGTACCTTAACCGCTAGGCTACAACTGCCATGTACACCATTCCTTGTTTCTACACTCACTGTCCATTTTATCAGCTCCACTTACCACATAGAAGCACTTTGTAGTTCTACAATTACTGACTGTAGTCCATCTGTTTCTCTACATACTGTTTTAGCCTTCTTGACCACTACAGAGCAGGTATTATTTAGGTGGTGGATCATTCTCAGCACTGCAGTGACACTGACCACTGATGGTGGTGGTGTGTTAGTGTGTGTTGTGCTGGTATGAGTGGATCAGACACAACAATTCTGATGGAGTTTTTAAACACCTCACTGTCACTGCTGGACTGAGAATAGTCCATCGACCAAAAATATCCAGCCCACAGCACCCCGTGGGCAGCGTCCTGTGACCACTGATGAAGGTCTAGAAGATGACCGACTGATCAAACAGCAGCAATAGATGAGCGATCGTCTCTGACTTTACATCGACAAGGTGGACCAACTAGGTAGGAGTGTCTAATAGAGAGGACAGTGAGTGGACACGATATTTAAAAACTCCAGGAGCGCTGCTGTGTCTGATCCACTCATACCAGCACAACACATACATCCACCACTTAAATAATACCTGCTCTGTGGTGGTCCTGGGAGAGTCCTGACCATTGAAGAACAGGGTGAAAGCAGGTTAAAAAGGCATGTAGAGAAACAGATGGACTACAGTCAGTAATTGTAGAACTACAAATTTATACAGTTTGTTTGCCTACATGGTTTAACCCTAAATAAATATATGTTTTTCCTCCACCCTTCTCCAGATCACTGTAATGGCCCGCTGGTCTCAGATCTTCCTCCCACCTCGTTCCAGAACTCCTCTGCCTCCTCAGAAAGTCACTCGGCATATTATGCTAAGTTAAACAGTAGACACGGTGAGTCAGCATCTCTTTCGTACCCCACAGGGGTTTGGATCCTTTTCAATAATTTACCTGCAGAACTCTTTAAATGTTCACACCTCGATAGATTCAACTTGCTAAATTAAGCATATAATTATGAGCCATAAGTGACATAAGCTAGCTAACTTATTGGAATGTGATACACCACTCACTCGCTGCTGGAGCCTATCCCAGCTTTTCAATGGGCGCAAGGCACTCAGTAACACCTTGAACGGAGCGCCAGTCCATCGCAGGGCAGACACACATACACCTATAGGGCAATTAGTGTCTCCAGTTAACCTGACTGCACGTTTTTGGACTGTGGGAGGAAACCGGAGCTCCCGGAGGAAACCCACGCAGACACGGGGAGAACGTGCAAACTCCACACAGAAAGGACCCGGACTGCCCCGCCTGGGGATCGAACCCAGGACCTTCTTGCTGTGAGGCGACAGTGCTACCCACTGTGCCACCCTGTGATACACTTGGGTGCATCATGCATGATGCGTCACACTAACCTACAGGACTACGTAGCTCAATGCCATCTGTACATACAGTTTATACTGTATACACATTTAACAGTCGTGAAATTGACTTATTTCTGTGTTTAACAACCGCTGCTTTCACATCATCATCACATGATAATCTTCTTCCCCTTAAAGCTTCTTTGAGCGTCCAAAAAGGTGGAAATCAGATGGCGCTAAATCCGGACTATAAGCTCTTACTACTCCTCCATTCCGCCCTCACCGTTCCAACCTAAATATATATATAAAAGTGCTGAAACTTTTTGAAGATCCCATTACAGTTTAGTGTATGTAAACTGTGTCTCTGTATGTGTGATTTAGGTGATGGAGGCTGGAGCCCAGAGCGCACGGACCGTCTGCGCTGGTTGCAGGTCGACCTGGGTGAAAGAGTGGAGGTCATAGCCGTGGCCACCCAAGGTTGTTTCGGCAGCTCTGATTGGGTGACCAGCTATGCACTGCTGTATAGTGACACCGGAAGAGACTGGAAACAGTACAGACATGAAGATAACGGTGGTGTGAGTGATATGGAGTAATACTATGTGATTTCAGGCATAACATTATTATTACCACCTGTGTAATATTGTGTTGGTAACCCTTTTGCTGCAAAAACAACCCTGAAACGTTGTGGCATGGACTCCACTAGCCCCCTCAAGGTGTGCTGTGGTATCCGGCACCAAGATGTCAGCAGCAGGTCCTTTAACTACTTTAACTTGCGAGGTGGGGCCTTCAAACCATTGCTCTCCACGTGCATCAGTGAGCCTTGGCCGCCCATGAGCCTGTCGCTGGTTTACCACTGTTCCTTCCTTGGACCACTTTTGATAGATACTGACCACTGCAGACCGGGAACACCCCACAAGAGCTGCAGTTTTGGAGATGCTCCGACCCAGTCGTCTAGCCATCACAAGTTGGCCCTTGATGTTCACTTGCTGCCTAATATATCCCACCCACTAACAGGTGCCGTGATGAAGAGATAATCAGTGTTATTCACTTCACCTATCACCTTCACACTGATGAGCCAAAACTTTAGGACCACCTGCATAACATGTGACCATTCAGTGACAATTCAAGCCTAAATCAATCTGTAAACCTATTAGTTTAATTAGTTTAGCCTAAACAAGTATTAAATGCAGAGGGATTTACCTCAGTTCGTTTCTTTAGCTTGAATAACTGCTTTTTTCTTTTTTGTTTTTGCACTTGCTCTGTTTTGACAATGTGGGAATCGATCTGAAGTCACCGGAGCTGGAGGGTGCAGTGCCTCCCTGTTCGGAAGAAAAACAAGCAGGCTTTACTATTTTCTTGAATCAATAGAAGACGTTTCAGAGCTTAATCACTTCTCTACTCCTTTCCTGTGGAACTAACACTTTGAGACAGTGACAAATCCACTGTTGTCTAGTCATTTAAACATCTTACTTACTCAAATTAGACGGGCAGGGTAGTCTGTCCATCTGTCTGTCACGTCCCTTTTAGCTGTAAATTCACTCTGCATATTTTCTAAAGAGGACAACAAGCTTTTTTTTTTTTTTTAATTATCTATTTTTTCCCACTTTTTCCCCCCAACTTTTATCCCCATTCTAATCGTGTCCAATTACCCTGATTGAGTCCTCTATACTGATTCGACCCTTTTTTTGCCGCTGACTGAGGACGCCACTCAACTGACTTGCGCCCCCTCCGGCACGCAATCAGTACAGCCTGCGTTTTTCACCCGCACGAGCCGAGTTCATACACCGAGAGACACTGCGCACGGAGGGTCACACCCCCCTCGATGTTATCTTTCAGCCCTGTGCAGGCGCCGTCAGTCAACCAGCAGGGGCCGCAGTCACACCAGTTACCTCTACCTCTAAGCCCCTGGACAACAGCCAAACGTTGTTCATACTGCCGCCCAACCCAGTCGGAAAGGTAGAGCTGAGTTTCGATACGATGCATCTAGAAATCCTAGAAACTAGAAACTCTGGTGCGCTAGCGTACTTTACCGCTGCGCCACCTGAGCGGCTAGAGGACAACAAGCTTAATGTAAGAGCACACTTTTTGACTAAACCATTCTTCTGCCCAATTAAGACTTTGTCTGATCCCATGCCCAACATGAATGGTCATTACCTGACTGCCTGCTTTAAGTCTAGAAGGGTAAGCCTGGCTTTTTTTTGTTTACAGTCTTTATGCATTTTCTCCCTTTTTCTCCCAATTTAGTGTAGCCAATACGTCTTCCGCTGCTGGGGAACCGGATTTCGTCTGCGGAGGGTATATTTGCCTGTCCCACGCCCACTCTGACAAGCGCCCACGCCTCGGTGGATTTGTACATGAGGCTCTTCCTCTTCTGCACAGGCTCCTCAGGCTGCTAACCAGGGTCCTTGCACAGCGTTTGAAAACCCCACCCACTTACTAATCCGGCCTTTTCCCACGCAGCAGACTCGATGCAGCCACATACGCAACAAACTGCGATGCACTGTGTATTCTGACACCTTTCTATCAGAACCAGCTTTAACTTCTTCAGCAATTTGATCGGACCACACGTGTGCATCGATGAGCCTTGGCCATTCATGACCCTGTCGCCGGTTTACCACTGTTCCTTCCTTGGACCACTTTTGATAGATCCTGACCACTGCGGACTGGGAACACCGCGCAAGTGCTGCAGTTTCGGAGATGCTCTGATCTGACCCAGTCGTCTAGCCATCACAATTTGGCCTTCGTCAAACTCGCTCAAATCCTCACGCTTGCCAATTTTTCCTGCTTCTAACACATCAGCTTTCCCACCCACTAACAGGTGCCGTGATAAAGAGATGATGGCCAGTGTTATTTACTTCACCTGTCAGTGGTCATAATGTTACAGCTCTTCTACAGTGAAGCTGATTCTTCTGTCACTGGACTATATAACTGGAACTGTTGTGGTCAGATGAATCTTAGTTTTGCCCGCATATACATAGGTGTTGAGCTTGGAATGTTCAGGGGTGTAATGCTTTGACTGGGTGACAAGTTTCCTTCACTGCTTTATATCCAATTAAAACACAGGTCTGACATGCCCACCTTCCAGGATGACAACCCCAGTGTGTACAGTGTGTTCTATAATACAACATCAGCATAATACAACATCAGGACACTTTGTCTCACCTCCAAAAATCTCACCTTCTTTTTTATCTCAGTCCTAGAAGAAACTTGAGGTATTACTTTTAACAACAGGTAAAATTTAGATAAAGGCTTAAAACAAAATGATTTGTGAACCCAATTAGAAGAGTAGATGTAAACCCACAAGACTTCAGGGATGCTGATATTTTAATACACAAAATGTTGCATTTCTAATTGTCCATATTTTACAGAACCCTCACTGATCATGTTTGTTTTTTCTCCCATTTGGCTCTACAGATTTTTACTGGAAACACAGATGCAGACGGGGTGGTTCACAACAAACTGCCACACATACTCAGAACACGTTACCTGCGTTTCATTCCTCGGGAGTGGAGCCTGGAGGGTTGGATCGGCCTCAGGGTGGAAGTCTATGGCTGCTCTTATAGTGAGTACAAATCTTCGTGCTGCTTCTGTTCGACTTTGGGTTAATCCAGGTACAAAAGACTTCAAATGTTATTGTTTCTAAGCAACTTACAACTTTGATTAAGTACAGTCCAATGAATTGAGGGTTTAAGGGTCTTGCAGTACGACCCAACAGTGGCAGCTTAGTAATGGTTGTGCTATCTTCCAATCACCAGTAAACCAGCTTAACCACTGAAATAACACTTGAATAGAAATTAAATGCATTATTAGTATTTGTGTTAGTGTGACAATAACACGCCATAATCAAGACTTTAAATTTCAAATGGTTAAACACACTAGCACACCAGAGCTGGGATTTCGAATACACCGTATCGTATCGGAGCTCGGCTCTGCCATCCGGCTGGGCTGGGCGGCCACGCGAACAACGATTGCCTGTCGTTCAGGGACGGGAAAGCCGGACCAAGGTTAATCATTACTGGTGCATTTACGACCTCTGCTTGCTGATTGACGGCGTCTGCACAGAGTTGGGGAATGATGCTGATCAGGGTGTGGCTCTCCATGCACAGAGCTGATCCGCATATGAACTCGCCTCACGTGTCGGAGGGGGCGTGTGTCAGTTGTGTCAGCCTATCTCAGGTTTTCAATGGGTGCAAGGCACACAGTAACACCCTGGACGGGGCGCCAGTCCATCGCAGGGCAGACACACATACACACACATTCACCTATAGGGCAATTCAGTGTCTCCAATTAACCTGACTGCATGTTTTTGGACTGTGGGAGGAAACCAGAGCTCCCGAAGGAAACCCACGCACACACGGGGAGAACATGCAAACTCCGCACAGAAAGGACCCGGACCGCCCCTGTCTGGGGTACGAACCCAGGACCTTCTTGCTGTGAGGCGACAGTGCTACCCACCGAGCCATCGTGCCGCCCACCAATGCAACAGTAAAGATGATTTTATTACATTTAAAAAGTATCAATTAAGTTAAATGATTGAATTGTTTTCTTTGATATGAGGAGATGGGACGTTCTAATCCCAGATATGCCACACATGTTGTTAATACAGATAAGGTGTAAAGCTGCAGTTCTCCTTTGTTAGGTGACATCAGCACCCTGGTATCTTTTCCACTATGATATTTATCAGCTCCTGACATGCCGTGTGATTTCCATTTTTTTGTCTGTGTTTTGAAATGGCTTATGTTTAAATGGATGGAACTTGAAGTACTGATTGAACTTGGGACTCAGGTCTGGCGTGAAGACATATCGAAGATGACAGATGTCCTTTTCTTCTCCTAAATCCTTCTGAATTGAATCAGACACTGTGCAGCACTTTTGTTCTTTACAATGCATACTGAGCTTTACTTTTAGTACAGGGGACTGTCTACATTTAGGTCATTGCGCTTATGCAGTCCAGTCAGCTTTGAAACATTGGTGGCCTTGGTAAATATGGTTAAATGGTTTTTAACCTACAATTTTACATAAACATGAATAGTTCTAGCATTTTTACTATCCATCTACCAGTCAGGCATAACATTAAACCACCACACTCACTGTCCATTTACCTTATAGAACTTACCATGTAGAAGCACTTTATAGTTCTACAATTACTGACTGTAGTCCATCTATTTCTCTACATACTTTTTAGCCCCCTTTCATGCTGTTCTTTAATGGTCAGGACTCTCCCAAGACCACTACAGAGCAGGTATTACTTAGATGGTGGATCATTCTCAGCACTGCAGTGACACTGACATGGTGGTGGTGCTAGTAAACACCTCGCTGTCACTGCTGGACTGAGAATAGTCCACCAACCAAAAATATCCAGCCAACAGCGCCCAGTGGGCAGCGTCCTGTGACCACCGATGAAGGTCTAGAAGATGACCGACTCAAACAGCAGCAATAGATGATCGATCGTCTCTGACTTTACATCTACAAGGTGGACCAACTAGGTAGGAGTGGACAGTGAGTGGACACGGTATTTAAAAACTCCAGGAGCACTGCTGTGTCTGATCCACTCATACCAGCACAACACAGTGTCACTGCAGTGCTGAGAATGATCCACCACCTAAATAATACCTGCTCTGTGGGGGTCCTGACCATTGAAGAACTGCATGAAAGGGGGCTAACAAAGCATGCAGAGAAATATTGACTACAGTCAGTAATTGTAGAACTACAAAGTGCTTCTATATGGTAAGTGGACAGTGAGTGTAGAAACAAGGAGGTGGTCAAACTGCCATTTTCATGCATTTTCACAAATGTTTGATAACGTTAAGGTCTGAGCTTTCACTGGGCAACTTAAATCCACCCCAGTGTTGTTTTGACTGTATACTTTGGGTCTTTATCAGGTTAAAAGGTGAACTTTGTTATGCTTCTAGTTTGTCTGTCGTTACTGCTGAGAAGCACCTTGTAGCATATTTCATGCCATGTTTACTGTAGGCATGCAAATGCAGCCAGGTAATATCTAGTGCCTGTTTTTTGCCACTCATAGTGCCTGCTGTTCCGCCCGAGAAGTTTAATTTTTATCTAATCAGACCAGACCATCTTTTCCCTTTACATACTGTTTAGTCGGCTGGCATGACTTTTACTCAACACCGGCTTCTGTCTTGCCACTCAACCATAAAACACATGATTTATAGAGTGCTGCAGAGATTATTGGGCATGAGAGAACTTCTTGGATGGTCAATTTGGCCGCACAGCCAGCTCTAACATCGTGCCAAGCTTATTCCATTTCAGATTATTGCAGCCACTGTGGTCCTGGGAACACTCACAGCCTCGGAAATTGTTTTATATTATTGCTCTGGTCTACGCTGGAAATACGATCGTGGAGTTTCACACACGGTTCCTTGGACTTGGACTTGATGGCTTGGTTTTAGTCCTGGCAATGACATTGCGGTGTAGATTGTGGGCCCTTATAGACCCAGGTGTGTCTCTCAATCAATTTAGATTGCAACAGTTGGACTGCATTTGAGTTCTAGACACATTCCGAGGATAATTAAAGCAAACAGGATGCGCCTGAACACAATTTGGAGTTACACAGTAAATGGTTAGAATAAAGTGTGCTTTAAAACATGTTTAACTCTTTTATTATAGGGGATTCATGTCAAGTACAACTTCTTCATTTCGTTTATTAATAAACATCCATTCCTGCATTTCAGGCCCGCAACACATTCCAAAAAAAGTTAGGACAGTAAATCATTTACCTCTTTGTAATGTTGCGATTTAGTGTTTCAGGTTTTATTTTGTCCCATTCTTCCTGCAAACACGTCTTAAGATGTGCAACAGTTTTCTATTGGGGACAGGTCAGGACTGCAGACAGGCCAGTCCAGTACCCGTACTCTCTTCTTCCGCAGCCGTGCCTTTGGACATCCCAGGAAAAGACGACGTCCTGAAGGCAGCACATGTTGCTCTAAGATCTCAATGTACTTTTCTGCATTAATGCTGCCATCACAGAAGTGTAAATGACCTTTGCCAAGGGCACTGAATAATAACAGCCCCATACCATGACACACCCTGGCTTTTGGACTTGTTCCTGATAACAGACAGTCTGGATGGTCCTTTTTGAGCACACAGTGTCCTGGAATGCTGATTCATCTGACCACAATGCACATTTCCACTGTGTGACGGTCCATCCTAGATGCCTCCGAGCCCAGAGAAGTCGACGCCGCTTCTGGACATGGTTAACATAAGGCTTCTTTTTTGCACAGTAAAGTTGTAAGTGGCATTTGTGCATGTAACTCTATATTGTAGTGCTTGACAAAGTAATCCCTCACCCATGTGGTCATATCGACTATTGTTGAGCGGCGGTTCTTGATGCAGCGCCGTCTGAGGGATCGAAGATCACGGGCGTTCAGGTTAAGCTTGCTCCCTTGGCCTTTACGCACTGAAATTCCTCCCGATTCCTTGAATCGTTGAATGATATTATGCACTGTAGAGGGAGAAATGAGCAAATCCCTTGCATTTGTTGACAAACTGGAGATCCTCTGGTTATCTTGGCTCATTAAAGACTCAGCCTTTCCTGGATGCTGTTTTTGTACCAGACCATGATTACAATCACCTGTTTAGAATCACATCATTATTTGGTTTTTTCACCTCATTACTAGCCCTAAATTGCCCCCGTCACAACTTTTTTTAGAATGTGTTGCACGCCTGAAATGCAGGAACGGACGTTTATTAATAAATGAAATGAAGTCGAGCAGACAAAACATGAAATATCCCGGGTTCAAACTGTCTGCAGTTTTAATGTTTTTCTCCGGGCTATTTTTCAGAGTCGGACGTGGCTGATTTTGATGGAAGGAGCGCCTTGCTCTACCGGTTCAATCAGAAATCCATGAGCACAGTAAAGGACGTGATCTCTCTGCACTTTAAAAGTTTAAAAGCCGACGGTGTTCTTGTCCACGCCGAGGGTCAGAGAGGGGATTACATCACGCTAGAGCTACACAGAGGACGCCTTGCCTTACATATCAACCTGGGTGAGTCAGAAAAAAGTCTAACCAGGCTTTAACAGGTCTGTCTAAGCATTAGATGATTAGGGATTGGTCCCTGCTGACAATTGCACTAATTTTAAGTCCTCTGCGGTTCAATCGTGGCTTTTCTTTGCTTCTCACTAATAAAGGCATTTCTTCTAGCTTTACAGTACTTTAGCCTGGCCCCTATGGACCTATTTAGTACCATGATCACTGTGCACTATTAGTCAGTCGTTCTTTTTGCAGGTCACTTGATGTCATCATGCGCTTGTTGAGTGACATTCGAATGAGTTGGCTCTCACTACGTTCAGTGAAGGGTCGTTTCCTCTGTCTGCCAGTCTGTAGCTTGGTCACCAATGTCTGCTGCTTGACCTTGTTCTTATGAATTGTTTTTTTTTTTTTTTTTTTTTCACTTTTTTCCCCAAATTTTCTCCCCTAATCTGCGTCCTCTATACCAGGGGTTTTCAAACTTTTTAGGCATGCGCCCCCCCCTCACACCACGCCCCCTCCCCTTGGTGGAACAGCACTCGGTCGCGTGTACCAAGCGCTGCTTCCGCCACGCCCCCCTCCCCTGGATAAGGCACGGCTCGAGCACGGATGCCAAGCACGGCTTTCGCCATGCGCCCCTCCCCTTAGTGGACCACGGCTCAATCGCGGATGCCTGTCGCGTCCTCCGCCAGTCTCGTGTGCCACCGGTTCATAATAATAATCTCGTAGTGCCACGCCCCCCCCGGACAGCCACTCGCGCCCCCTCGGGCAAGTACTCGCGCCCCCCCAGGGAGGCGCGCCCCACAGGTTGAAGACCCCTGCTCTATACTGATTCGACCCTTCACCGCTGACTGAGGACGCCTCTCAGCTGGCATACGCCCCCTCCGGCACGTACAGTCAGTACAGACTGCATTTTTCACCCGCACGAGCCGAGTTCATACACCGGCGGGCACTGTGTACGGAGGGCCACACCCCCATCAGCATTATTCCTCAGCCCTGTGCAGGCGCCATCAGTCAGCCAGCAGGGGCCGCAGTCGCATCAGGTATGAGGACCTATGATCCGACTTTTTACCCCAGTGAACGACAGCCAGTCGTTGTTCATGCTGCCGTCCAGCCCAGCCTGAGATTCGATGCAATGTTTTCGAAAACCCAACTCTGGTGTGCTAGCGTACTTTTTACCGCTGCACCACCTGAGCAGCTCTCATGAATGTCTGTCTTTGAAAGCAACCTGATGCTCATTGTGGATCTGAAATAAATCCTTACTCTTTTACTCTAGGCATGGTCTGTGGTCTGTGTATTCCAGTTACTTTTAAGGCATCACTAGCATTGTTTTGCCACCTGGCTGATCCTAACGCTAGAGGACATTAATGACCACAGCAGTGGATTTTATGCGTTTCCTCATTAAATAAGATTTACTAAAGCTTATCATGTAATTAGTTCCTCAGTAAGTAGAATGATGTGTCTCTGTGTTATAATTTAACAGACACTGGCTGCCAATGCAGTGGCTGCCAGCTCAATGTGATTTATTTATTTATATTAATTAATATAGAAATAAATACACATACCTGTCTGATTTGAGCTATTTAAGCCATGGATTTCTCTTGTCCTCCAGATGATGCTAAATCGAATTCCAAGAGCAGTCACGTCTCAGTTTCTTTGGGAAGCCTGCTGGACGATCAGCATTGGCACTCCGTTTTGATTGAGCGCTTCAATAAACAGATCAACTACACAGTGGATCGTATGACGCATCACGTTCGAGCTGGAGGGCTGGGGGACACGCTGGAGGTCGACTATGAAGTAAGTACTTCTGCTCGATTAAACAACTAATACAGCGCGAGTAGAGTAGGTAGGATGGGGGTACAACTGAGGACCTGGGTATGCTCTTTGACTCCAGTGCCTTTTAGTGTTAGTGAATAGGTGAATAGGTGAATAGGTTTTTCCTCCTGTGTCCAGTATTTCTCCTTGGCTCTGGACCTACTGTGACCCAGACAAAGATAGAGTGTTTATAATGAATCTTTACTTAATAAATGTATGGTCAGCTAACAACCATACTTGCACTGATGGCTTGGATGTTTTCCTAATGTTCTACTCTGACATCCTGCTAACATTTACATTACATTTGTGAAATATTTATGTATTGCGTTTTCTTCATTTTGCAAAGCTCAGCATTGGTGGCGTTCCTCTGCCCGGAAAACCAGGTACGTTCCTGCGCAAGAACTTCCAAGGATGTATGGAAAACCTCTACTACAATGGGGTGAACATCATTGACCTGGCTAAACGCAAGAAACCGCAGATCTACAGTGAGGTGAGTCGGGTATTTTTTTGGGCACGGTTCATTACTAAATGCTGTGTGGCCACCTGACAGATTGAAGGGGGGGGGGGGGGGGGGGATGCAGTAATTTAATATTTGATATTAATGGAATCCACTTTGATCTGCATTGAAACGATAACAGTTAAAAGACAAGAAATTTGTTGTACATTTATTATTCATTTACTTATTTTATAGTATTTTTAATACAGTGGTACCTTGAAACTCAATGTCAATTGGTTCTGAATTTTAAGGTATTTTTTCCCCATAAGGATGTATAGGAAACCTGTTAATGCGTTCCATGGTCCTGTAGAACTGCATATATTTTAGGCTAATATAAAATAATGGGGTTGTTTTTGACACTTATAAACTGAAAATAACACAAATAATATATTAAAAACACTGAAATACAATTGAAAACAGTTAAAAATCAATAAAAATAGAATAAACCTTGCACTTTACCTTTACTTCTTGAATCTTGGAATACAGTATTCCATTCAGTAAGGGTGCATTCACATGAGAAGCGGCACATTAGCTTTTGCGCTGCTTTTTAAGGATAAATGTTTTAGACTCTGAAAAAAAGCTCACTCACTATCTTAACTGCTTTTCCAATTAGGGTGTTCAATTAGCTTTTCAATGGGCGCAAGGCACACAGTAACGCCCTGGACTGGGCTCCAGTCCATTGCAAGGCAGACACACATACACACACACACACACTCCAATTAACCTGACTGCATGTTTTTTGGACTGTGGGAGGAAACCGGAGCTCCCGGAGGAAACCCACGCAGACAATGGGAGAACGTGCAAACTCCACACAGAAAGGACCCGGACCGCCCCGCCTGGGGATCGATCCGTGGACCTTCTCACTGTGAAAAAGCTGATTCTTACAATTTCTCAGCAGCCCGAGCTGTAACACAAGTTTAAAAGTGAAACATTGAGGAAAATCCGGCTAAACACAGATACATGTGGAGCTTTCAGAGTGAATCTGATGGTTATTCCACACAAACGCAGATTCGTCTCATATGCGCACTTTGATGACGTTTTACTGTTTTAAGCGGCTGCTTATTGTTCATTTAAAATTAAATCAATTTTTTAAAAAGAAACTGAACACGTTGAGTTTAAGGGAAACGTTGAGTTTAAGGGTACAAATTTCTCGACGAAGGACGTTGAGTTTCAAAGATTTTGAGTTTAGGGGATGTTGAGTTACAAGGTACTACTGTATTACTGTATGAAAACAAAGCACACATGCTCAAGTCTGTTACTAGCAAGACTAGGTCAAAGAAAAAAATGCAAATAATAGTTATGATAATTGCACGGATTTAAGGTATTTTACCTTGTACAGTGCATAATATTATCAACAGATTGTTGCTTCTAATTTATATTGATTTAGATTATTTAAAGGTCATTTTATTTTAAAAGGATATATAGGAGAAATGGGTAATGTGGGTGCCACACACAACAGAGTCCTGGAGGATTAAAAAAAGGATTACCACTTGCCTGTGGTAACTGTCAGAGAGAAGTTTGGAATACACTGGCTTAACTGTTTTACATCCACTGTTACCAGGTGCTGCTAGATCCACTGGGAGCCTGATCAGGGATGTGTAATTAAAGATAAAGGAAAGAAGAAGATCAATCTGTGCATTATGGCTCCTTTAGGAGGAATTAATGGCAATTCTTAAGCTGTTTTGATGACAGCATTTTCATGCTCTCTTGCACAGAATACACAGAGTCACGTCGGTGTAAAATCAAAGCAATCGGTAATCAGACTCAACGCTGCACACCGGACTGGATTCGCTCCGCCGCCTCGCTCTCTTTCCCGATTATGGAGTTTTTCCCTCTGTCGGAGTAATGGATGGCACTCTCCGGGGCTTTCGAAGTCCAATTAGCTCGAGGCAACGAGGCACAGTGTTGTAGCGGAGAGAATAACTGACGCAGGGACAGCACGGGTCAGGGAAATGGAAAAATATGTCACAACTACGAGATTATAAAAAGATCAGATTCAGTGTGTCACAGTCAGGGTTCAGAGAGATTTCTTTTGTGTTGATTTTAAGAAGGGTAAAGACCGTCTGAAAGACAGTAAATATACCTAACAGCTCAGTTCAGGCTACCATCTAGAACACCAGCTAGTTCCGGGAGTCTCCCGCATATACATAGCGGCTCCCTGATGCCCCGCAAGTCAGATAAAATCTCCCGGAATCTAGAACGAGCGGCCAAGAGCGACACACACACACTACACGCACTGTGTAGGGAACATAAATCAATTGTCTAATATACTGTCTAGTGCACTATGTAGGGAACATAAATCCTTTATCTGATATACAATTTAGTGCACTATGTAGTGAACATAATTAATTATGTAATACACTATCTAGTGCACTATGTAAGGAATACAAATCATCATCTAGTTATACTTTCTAGTGCACTATGTAGTGAACATGAATGCGTTATCTAATACACTATCTAGTGCACTATGTAAGGAACATAAACCAATTGTCTAATTCACTATCTAGTGCACTACGTAGGGAACATAAATTCATATCTAAAATACTATCTAGTGCACTATGTAGGGAACATAAATCCGTAATCAGATATACAATTTAGTGCACTATGTAGGGAACCTAAATATGTTAACTAATACGCTACCTAAAGCATTATGTAAGAAACATAAGTCTATTATCTAGTACACTACCTAGTGCACTAAGTAAGGAACATAAATTCTTTTCTAATATACTATCTAGTGCACTATGTAGGGAACATAAATCTATTATCTTTCACACTATCTAGTCCACTATGTAGTACACATTAATGTGTTTGTGACGTAAACAGTTATCTTAGTAGCTCAGTTAGCAGCTTCTAAAAGTTCTGTTTTCACCCATATCCTTTGGTGTGTGCAAGAGGTTTTTTAGCTTTTTTTTGTGTTTTTTTTTTGGGCTTGGGGGGTCGGGGTCCGGGGGTACCTCCCTGAAATGAGTTTTTGCAACTTGGGATGTCTGAGAACAGACGTGTCAAACATGTCAATCAGACCCTTTGAGGGCCTCCATAATGCAGATGTTTCCCTCGGTGGTGCCTGTTCAAGCCCCGCCACCACCAAGTTGCCACTGGTGGGTCCCTGAGCAAGGCCCTTAAGTAGCAGCAGACCAGTCAGGGTGCCCATGCTGACCCCTGTCCACTGCAGAAAGCGCCAACAAATCCAATCGAGTATCTGTGGAATGTGCTGGACAAACAAGTCCGATCCATGGAGGCCCCACCTCGCAACTTGCTGCTAACATCTTGGTGCCAGATACCACAGCACACCTTCAGGGGTCTAGTGGAGTCCATGCCTCATTGAGTCAGGATTAAGCTTTAATTGCTTTTTTACTCCACTGTATATCTACTTTCAGGGCAACGTGACCTTCTCCTGCTCCGAGCCTCCGTCCATCTCGGCCACCTTCCTCAGCTCAACCAGCAGCTTCCTCCAGGTGCCAGCAGATTTCCCAGCGGTCCAGACGAATAACGACGAATCGTCCGCGTGGACCGTCGGATTTCAGTTCCGTACATGGAACAGACACGCCATGCTCGTGTGGATCGGCCTGCAGGGCACCGAAAAACTGCTCCTGTTGCTCGGCGATGCCCAGCTGAGGTTCATACACTACAGATCAGCGCTACAGAGCTCGGAAATCACCGTCGGTGAGGAGTGACTGATTTATTTTAAGGTTTAATCATGTGCTGGTGTACAACCGCATTAGCGTGCTCATTTCAGATGATGCATCCTTGTGTAGGTCGGGGTCTGAGTAACGGCCAGTGGCACTCCATCTTTGTTGAACTGAGCGGACATCAAGCTTCCGTCTCCCTGGACAACAAGTTTCCGTCCAGCATGATGCTGGGGTATGATGTACAGCCTGGGATCACCTTGCTGATAGGAGGTAAGATGGTTGTATTAAATATGGGTGCCACACAGCATCCCAGAAACCTGTTTAAACCATATTTGGTCACCAAAGCCAATGTTATGACCTCATAAAAGCATGCAGGAAAAGAAGGTGATCTGGCAACCCTAAATTACCCTTGAGCATAGGCTCTGCGATGCAGCCACTGTTGGACCCTTGAGCAAGGCCCTTAACCCTGTCTGCCCCAGGGGAAACCACCAATTAGGGGCAATTTCAAGCAGCCAATTCACCTCCTGCATGCTTTAATGTGGTGGGGAAAAACCCAAGTACAGAGTTCAGAGGTGGCCTTGTCTAGGCAGTGAGGCTGTAATTTTATTGGTTTAGCTTTATAATAAACTGAACTAAACTCTATAATCAGATTTTTGGTTCAAAAAGTCCAGTTGCCATGGCGCCCAGGTGGCACAGATGGATATTCCGCTAGCACACCAGCACCGAGATTCTGAACTACTCATGCCTGCAGCAGACATGTTTCAGCTAGGGCAGGATGACCGGACTATGTGGGTGGGGTCTTCAAACGCTGTGTAAGGACCCTGATAGCAGATAGAGAGGCGCCTGTGCAGAGTGCATGGGTGAAAAGGGTTCCACTAAGGGCTGCGAGAGGGTCGGAGGAGGCGTGAGCAGCAATATACCCTCCTCGACTGCAATCAGGGATCCCCCAGCAGCGGAAGATAAATTGACTATCTATTTGTAAGGTCTATCAGTATGGTAACAAATGTTGACTACACAAAGAACTGCTTGTACACTTTATTCTTCATATTTAAATAAAGATATGAAATGTGCAATGCAAGACATTCGATTTGTTTACTAGCTTCGTATCCTGGTCAGGGCTGCAGTGACTGGGATACTGGGAGCAAGTCCAACCTGGACAGCCTGACAGAAATGTTTGTGTTGGATTAATTGGTACCTTTGATATGCTACAAAAATGGAACGGATAAAATAGAGTTCTACTTTCTGGTAGGTAGTGATGTGCTTTTTGCTTCTTCTCAGGATGCCCAGGATTGCCATCCAGTCAGGGCTGTCACAACCCCACACTGGCCTATCAGGGCTGCATGCGCTCCATTGTCATCAACAACCATCCGATCGACCTGTACCGCGTGCAGCAAGGGCGTTTCGGTAACTACAGTGAGATCGAGTTTGACATTTGTGGAATCCGAGACAGGTAATAACAATACTGCTACTACTACTACTACTACTACTAATAATAATAATAATAATAGTCTGATACAGTGACTGAGTGGATGACAATGTTTCCTCATAGCAAGAAGGTCCTGGGTTCGATCCCCGTGTCATGCTGGGTTTCCTCCAGTTGCCTCAGTTTCCTCCCACAATACAAAAACATGCAGTCAGGTTAATTGGAGACACTGAATTGCCCTATAGGTGAATGGGTGTGTGTATGTGTGTATGTGTGTCTGCCCTGCAATGGACTGTGTGCCTTGAGCCCATTGAAAAGCTGGGATAGGCTCCAGAAAGTGAGTGAGTGAGTGTTTACAATATCTGTGTTGGTAAAGGGGAGGCACGCTGGCTAAGTGGGTCGCACTGTTTCCCCACGTGGGAAGGTCCGGGTCATTTCTGTGTGGAGTTTTGCATGTTCTCCCCGTGTCTGCGTGGGTTTCCTCCCGCAGTCCAAAAACATGCGGTCAGGTTAATTGGAGACACCGAATTGCCCTATAGGTGAATGGTGTGTGTGTGTGTTTCTGCCCTGTGATGGACTGGCGCCCCGTCCAGGGTGTTACTGTGTGCCTTGCGCCCATTGAAAAGCTGGGATAGGCTCCAGAAAGTGAGTGAGTGAGTGTTTACGGTATCTGTGTTGGTAAACACCTCACAGCAAGAAGGTCCGGGGTCCGATCCCCAGGCGGGACGGTCCGGGTCCTTTCTGTGCGGAGTTTGCATGTTCTCCCCGTGTCTGTGTGGGTTTCCTCCCAAAGTCCAAAAACATGCGGTCAGGTTAATTGGAGACACCGAATTGCCCTATAGGTGAATGGTGTGTGTGTGTTTCTGCCCTGTGATGGACTGGCGCCCCGTCCAGGGTGTTACTGTGTGCCTTGCACCCATTGAAAAGCTGGGATAGGCTCCAGAAAGTGAGTGAGTGAGTGTTTACGGTATCTGTGTTGGTAAAGGGGAGGCACGCTGCCTAAGTGGGTAGCACTGTCTCCTCACAGCAAGAAGGTCCTGGGTTCGATTCCCAGATGGGGCGGTCTGGGTCCTTTCTGTGCGGAGTTTGCGGTTAAGAAAGTGAGTGAGTGAGTGAATCTGTAGTAGTCCGGCCTCTTTCTTAGCCCTGCTTACAATCCATCCAGCTTGTTGAGTTTGGGTATCACCCTTCTGGTCCAAGGTTCTTGTATGTTCTAATCTGGTCCTGTGGTCGGGTAACTTCGTCAACACTCAGTGTGGATTTGGTCTAAAAATATCTATCAGTAGATTTGTCTCACTTTTGCAGAAAAGCCGACAGTCAACAGGGGAGGCAGGAGTAAAAACGGAGGGGAGGAATATAAAGCACTGGATAGGGGGAGAAAAGAAAACGACACAGAGAAAGTAAATTCTGTCAATCTCGTCTCTCCGGACCGTTCTGGCTCGCACGGCTCATTTTTCACTCCCGCTAATTCTTTTCTTTGGCAGTCGGGTTAAATCTCCATTGGCATGGTGTATGATGTTGCCCCTCTGTGGGTTTACTGGCACTGTTTTGATGAGGAATTGTTATTTTAGGCACAAATCTGAGAAGCCATATGGGTTTGTGACCCATTAGTGGTTAGTGATGAACAATATTTAAGGTCAGTGTTTAAATATTTTGGACAAAATTTCATCACTAATCAGAGTGTGTATACTGTATACTGATCAGGCATAACATTAAAACCACCTCCTTGTTTGTACACACACTGTTTATTTTATCAGCTCCACTTACCATATAGAATCACTTTGTAGTTCTACAATTACTGACTGTAGCACATCTGTTTCTCTGCATGCTTTGTTAGCCCCCTTTCATGCTGTTCTTCAATGCTCAGGACCCCCACAGATCAGGTATTATTTAGGTGGTGGATCATTCTCAGCAATGCAGTGACACTGACCACTGATGGTGGTGGTGTGTTAGTGTGTGTTGTGCTGGTATGAGTGGATCAGACACAGCGGCGCTTCTGGAGTTTTTAAACACCTCACTGTCCCTGCTGGACTGATAATAGTCCACCAACCAACAGAGCCGTGGGCAGCAGTGACCACTGATGAAGGTCTACAAGATGACCGACACAAACTGCAGCAATAGATGAGCGATCGTCTCCGACTTGACATCTACAAGGTGGACCAACTAGGTAGGAGTGTCTAATAGAGTGGACAGTGAGTGGACACGGTATTTAAAAACTCCAGGAGCGCTGCTGTGTCTGATCCACTCATACCAGCACAACACACACTAACACACCACCGCCATGTCAGTGTCACTGCAGTGCTGAGAATGACCATTGAAGAACAGCATGAAAAGGGGGCTAACATCTACAGCATTCAGTAATTGTAGAACTACAAAGTGCTTCTATATGGTAAGTGGAGCTGATAAAATGGACAGTGAGTTTAGAAACAAGGAGGTGGTTTTAATGTTATGGCTGATCGGTGTATGGTGCTGATGACTGTTAATGCAGTGATAATACAAATGAACTATTTCCTTCAGCTGTTTAAAATGAATCCATTAAGTATTATTTACAGAAATATTAAAGAATTAAATAAACCTGAATAATAAATGAATGTTTGGATTGTTTGTGGAACTGGAGACCCTTAAGATTTTTATCTTGAGCGCAAATGTTACCTAATGTCATTAAAGCCCATTGATTACAGAACAGAACTTCCGTTTCATCTGTAAATTATTGATGAAGAGCTAATGTAGCTTAGACCAGGCTGGTCTAGCTTAGTTTAGTGTCTCCATCCTGCCCAGCTGGTGTGTACTGATAGGGCAGATCAATGCTATGTGGGCCAACAGCCAAATGACCCTGAGTTTGCAGACATGTATGTGTGTGGTAAATATATTCTATTAAAATTGACCTTTTAATAATAAACATCTGAGGTCAAGTTGGTCACGGCTAAAAGTTTATATTTATATTTCACTATAAAAGTATAATGGGGTCATTAGCTTTATACATTAGATTAATCAGTAAAAACATTTATTTGATATGATATTGGTGTTTCAGTGATGTATTTAGTTTGACTGTGTGTTTTTCAGGTGTTTGCCCAATTACTGTGAGCATGGTGGTGAATGCTCCCAATCCTGGAACTCATTTAGCTGTGACTGTTCTGGCACAGGTTACACCGGTGCTACCTGCCATAACTGTGAGTCACTGATTATAGTCACTGATTATATATTACTGATATATTAGGCAGCAAGTGAACATTTGATCCTCAAAGTTGATGTGTTAGAAGCAGGAAAAATGTGCGAAACTGTGATGGCTAGACGACTGGGTCGGAGCATCTCCAAAACTGCAGCTGTTGTGGGGTGTTCCCGGTCTGCAGTGGTCAGTATCTATCAAAAGTGGTTCAAGGAAGGAATAGTGGTAAACCGGCGACAGGGTCCTGGGCGGCCAAGGCTCATTGATGCATGTGGGGAGCGAAGGCTGAAGAAGTTAATGCTGGTTCTGATCTAAAGGTGTCAGAATACACAGTGCATCACAGTCTGTTGCGTATGGCGCTGCGTAGGCGCAGACCAGTCAGGGTGCCCATGCTGACCCCTGTCCACCGCCGTAAGTGCCAACAATGGGCACGTGAGCATTGGAACTGGACCACGGAGCAATGGAAGATGGTCTGATGAATCACGTTTTCTTTTACATCACGTGTAAAACCTGGGGAACACATGGCACCAGGATGCACTATGGGAAGAGGGCAAGCCGGTGGAGGTAGTGTGATGCTTTGGGCAATGTTCTGCTGGGAAACCTTGGGTCCTGCCATCCATGTGGATGTTACTTCGACACGTACCACATCCCTGTAATAAATAAACGTTATTTCCTGATGGCTGTGACCTCTTTCAGTACGATAATGCTGAGGAGCACAAGAACCCAGATCTCAAAGCAAAACGTGTGCGTTTGATTGTAATGGATTGGATTTTAGCCTCTTATTGCTGTTTTTCTCCATTCAGCCATATTCGAAGCATCATGTGAAGCTCACAGATTAACAGGAAGCTCCTCTGGATTTTTCTCCATCGACCCAGACGGCAGTGGGCCGCTCACTCATACCGTCGTCTACTGTAACATGACCGGTGAGTGTTCGCACAGATAGACCTATGAGCTTTGACCCTGATGTTCTGGTGTGTGAGTTTGGCTGTGTGTGTTGTTTCTAGAGGAGAAGGTGTGGATGGTAATAGATCATAACAGTTCTCAGCCAGTGAGCGTTCAGGGCACGGGCGTGCACACGCCACATGTCATGAAGCTAAATTATAGTGCAACACTGCAGCAACTTACAACCCTGCTACACAGGGCGCAACACTGCCAACAGGAAGTGATGTATCACTGCAGGAAGTCCCGCCTCTTCAACACCTGGGGTAAGGGATTACATAATCATATTACTGTAAGTCTTTTTTCATGTGGAATTTTTTTTCCCCTTTTTCTCCCCCTTTAGCGCATCCAATTGTTCAGTTTGCATCGTGCTTCCTCTCTGTCTATGCCGAACCCTGGCCTGACCGAGGAGATCGAAGCTAATCCACATCCCCTCCGAAACATGAGCAGCAGCCGGATGCATTTTTGCCACCCACACATTGATGAGTGTGGCGCCACCTAGCGTTGCATGCGGAGAGACACACCCTAAGGGCACACTTCCTCATCTCTTGTGCAGGCGCCTCTAATCAGCCGGCAGAGGTCGTAATCGCATTCTGACAGAGAGAGACGCACGTCCGGTTCTTTGTCCCACCCCCCCCCAACCGAGCAACCGGCCAATTGTTGCTCATACAGCCACTCAGTTTTGAACCGGTGAAGCAGAGCTGGATTCGATACGACGTACTCAGAATCCAGCCCTGGTTGCAGCGTGTCTTTTTACCACTGCGCCACCTGAGCGGCCTTTTCATGTGGAATTGATGTAAAACCACATCAACTGTTTGAACTGTTGCTCTAGCTATTTGTTGGTCAACTAGCTGGTTATTTTTTGGATGGTGTAGCTTGTTGACCATCACAACCATGTAGATGAGTTGAACCATCAACCTGAATTTAAAACATACTGTTTGTTTTAACTGTCTGATGTGAAGCAATCTCTGCACCATCTTGCCCATACATAGCCAATTGTGTCTGTACGTAGATGCCCAACTGGCCAATTGCACCACTGGGGATTCAAATCCATTATCCCAGTGGTAGTAAAGCAGCGTCATTTACCACTGTGCCACCCGAGCGCCTTTAAACAGTAAATGTAGTATAAAAATTGGTTGGATGGTGAATAATATTCTATCATGCATCACAAAAA